>NC_058132.1:503286019-503406532 GCF_016433145.1 Gracilinanus agilis
CTCTCTCTCTCTCTCTCTCTCTCTCTCTCTCTCTCTCTCTCTCTCTCCTCCCCCCCCTTCCTTCCTCCTTCCTTCCCTTCCTCCCTCCCTCCCTCTCTCCATATACTGTACTAACTTGCTGCTTCTAGGAAACGGGAAGGAATGTGAAATAAAGGTAGACAATGCTGGAATGTAAAGGGCCTTGCTGGTCTGAAAAAGGAATATGAAGTAAGCAATGAGGAAAACTGGAGGTTTTTGAGCAGAAATATGACCAACGCATTTGCTAAGAAAATTACACAGGTAAAAGTTTTGAAAGCTGCATGTTTGAAGGGAGAAGTGAGAATATAGGGAAATTATTTAGGAAGAGTTTTAGTCCAAGGGCAAAGGTTAAGTCTTAGATCTTGAACTAAGATGGGAAATGAAACAGAAATATATGGTGGCAAAGAATGGACTTGGGGGAGGCAGTGAGTTTGGGAAAGAGTCAAAGTAACTAAGATTTAGTTTAGGTGCCTATACAATGAACAGAAAAGGTGAAGCTGACAATTCAGTGCATATGTCCTACTCATGGTAATGTAATACCCTATCTGCATGTGAATGACAGTATTTCTAATACTGTCTCATATTATTCTGCTTTTTTAAGCTGTGTAGCATGACATAGTAGAAAGTTAATTTTAAGATCAGGAAGGCTTCAGTTCAAGACCTATTTCTAACAAATAGAAACTGTGTGATCATAGAGAAGTTGCTTAATCTCTCAACATTTCTGGCAACTGTCTAAGTTACAGCTAAGCTGTGCTGATGGAAGTAGTTTCAACATAATCACTTATTCCTTATACCAGTGATGGGCAAACTATTCCCCATGGGCCAGATCCAGGCCATAGTTTGCCCATCACTGCCTTAAGCAATTCCCTAATCACTACATCTGGATGTGGGGGTGTAGTGATTAGGGAATTGGTTAAGGCAGTGATGGGCAAACTATGGCCTGGATCTGGCCTGTGGGGAATAGTTTGCCCATCACTGCATACTAATAACATCATGGGGCCAGATACAGCAATAAATACTTTCCTTGAAAAGACACTTATTGTGGACTGGACTTACAGCCCAGGTAGTTGCTTGTAGGGGAGACAAGTCATCTATCTCCTACAAACCTTCTCCAAAAAAACTCTTAAGTTTGCATTAAACTGAATAACAATTAAGAATTCATTTATTCTAGTTTCGCATCAGCTATTTTCTACCCCAGAGCTATACAGGGTTCAATGAGAAGACTATGGGCAGTAGAAAAGGAGATCCACAAGCAAGGCTAGTGCCAGCATAATGAAAGACAAGACAGAAATAGCCTCTAAGGCCTTGTGTCTGGAGGTAACAAGAGTAGAAAATAAAATCCCAGAGTGGTCAGAATGTGTGACAGTAGAGATCTTAGAAGCCTGCAAAAATACAATATATATAGTACCCAGCATGGTTACAGCACTCTGACTGGCAAAGTCTAGGCTAAAGGTCTCTGAGGTCCTTAACACTTTGTTCTGAGATTACAGGAAGAGCCTTGAAAATATCTGAAACTCATAGATCCAGAGGGAGAATCCAGGGCAAAACCAAGCAGGGCAGATCACCTGATATAAAAGTACAGCAAGGGCAAATAAAGACTGGTCCTATTACAAAGCCCCAGTTAAGAAACTATAACTGGAAAAGGTAGTAAATTAAATATCTTTCATTAAAAAAAAATTATTGCAAATCTAATTTCACAAAAACTACACATAGGTTCTCAAAGAAAAAAAATGTACTTCCCACAATACATGGATACCTAGGAGAGAGAAATGAAGCAAGAGATAAAAAATGAAATAAAAGCTCTGCAGAAAGACTGGAAGGAGAATAAGTAGCTTAGAAGAGAAAGTGGTAAATTTTACCCCAAAAAAAGAATCCATGAAAATTAGAACAGATCAAACAGAAATCAACAAGTCAATGAAAGAGCAAGGTCTATTACTATTAGAACAAACTCAAAAACTGATTAAAAAAAAAAAAAAAGAAGAGAAAATGAAAAGTGGCATCTGATATTGGAAACAGAACTGCCTTTAAAATAAGTTAGAAATAAGAATCATTGGACTCCCCAAAAACCATAGTTTAAAAAAAAAAAAACCCCAACAGCTATATTTTAAGAAATCATAAGTGAAAACTGCTCAGCTTTAATTAGAATCAGAGGGCAAAGTTAAAATAGAAAGAACAGAAATATCTCCAGAAAGGGGCCCACCAAAAGGAAGAGTCTCAGAAATCTCAAAAACAAAATTCAGAACTCCCATTCTCAAAGAAGAAATTACCATAACTTTTCAAAAAGAAGCAATTCAAGTAACAAGAAGTTATAGTCAGTATCACACAAGACCTGGCAGCCTTAATAAAAAACAAAACAAAACTAAAGATGATCTTGGAATATAGTATTTGAAAAAGCAATGGATATAGACAGTTCTCCCTTTCTGTAAATTTGTATTATGCAAATTCAACTGCCAGGGGGCTAAGAGGAACCCCAAGCTGGCCCAGACTCCAGCTCCAGCTCCCAGCAGGCAGAGACAGCACTGGTACAGCCATGTGCCAGGGGTCCTCTGCTCTAGGCACTGAAGCTGCTCTAGGCTGCAAAGGCCCCAGAGCATTGAGAGGGGGGACTCTCAGATGATAAGGGAAGTTCTGCAGAATGGTTCACTTGTAGTAAGCAAGAACTGGTTGTAATATATGCTTATAAACAAAAATAACTTATCCTGCAAGGCCAAGTACAATTTTACTAGGGGAAAATGGACTTTTAAAGGAACAGAAGACTTTTAAGCATTTCTGATGACAAGATGAGAGCTGAGTAGGAACTTTAAAATACAAGCATAAGAGTCCAGAGAACTCTAGAAAAGTAAATTAAGTTGAAGAATTAGAAGGATGATATAGTACTAATGTAACAGAAAGAGAAGAAACTGGTGTTTCTTTGGAACCTTAATGTCTTCAAAGGGTACTGAGGAAGTTAAATAAGAGAGATTGATGGGGGGTGGTTTTGAAGGTTTCCCCTCCTCCCCCAAACCCTTACCTTCCATCTTAGGATCAATACTGTGTATTGGTTCTAAGGCAGAAGAGTGGTAAGGGCTAGGCAATGGGGGTTAAGTGACTTGCCCAGGGTCACACAGCTAGGAAGTGGCTGAAACCAGATTTGAACTCAGGACCTCTCCTCTCTCAATCCATTGAAGGTTTTAAGGGGGAAAGAAAAGAGTATTAAAAAAGCACAATACAATAGTGTAGAAAGGAAGAAGAGGTGAAACTTTCTACTTCTCATAACTGCAATACATGAGAATATACAAACATGTAGAAGAGTGAGTATCAGATTAACGTCACTCTTATGTGAAATGGACAAAGGAAGGTTGAACACAAATAGTTTAGTATAAAAATAAATCAAATTCAACAAGAAAGCAAGAAATGATAGACAGGGAAGGGGTTAAAGAGGATAAATCAAGGAGGCCTAGAGTCACATGCAAAATAAATTTCCTAATCTTGGAAAACATATTTAAAGGGGGGGGGCAAGTCTTGGAACAATGGGGTGACAAACTGGGGTAATGTTATTACCTTTAGAAACTCTAGAGAATCCTAGGTAGTGTGGTTTCACAAAGATTGAATGCAAGCAGAACTAGAGAAGAATTTACACAAAGAGAACAACAGTGTAAAGAAAAAATAACTTTGAAATACTTAAGAACTCTGATTAGCACATGATGAATGCAATGTTCCTGGAGAGCCTATTACGTAACCCATTTCTTGATGTTGTTATAGATATTACAATGTGACAAACTAAGATGCAGAAAGACATTTGTGGCCAAGGCCAGTGGGTGGATTCATTTTGTTTAATTGTTTATCTGTTGCAATTTCTCTCCTTTTTTTTCACTCAGTTAATTATAGGGGAAAAAGAGGATCATTGTATCATTTAAAAAATGTGCAGAAGACAATGGAAAGAAGTTCAGAAAGAAGAACAAAAAGGGAAGAGTTTTAATAATAGCATTTACAAATTATATACTTAAAAAAAAAAAAACCCTTACCTTCCATCTCAAAAATCAATACTGGGTATTGGTTCTAAGGCAAAAGAATGGTAAGGGCTAGGCAATGGGGGCTAAGTGACTTGCCCAGGGTCACACAGCTAGGAAGGGTCTGAAGTCATATTTGAACCCAGGATCTCCCATGTCTGGGCCTGGCTCTCAATCCACTGAGCCACCTAGCTGCCCCCCAAATTATATATTTAAAAAAAAAGAAAGTGGTGTGAAAGAGACATTCAGTTTCATGGAGAATTTTTTTTTATTCTGCTATATAGCATTTAAATTTAAAATAAAAACCCAAAAATTTAAATTAAAAAATGGGTACTTATGAACTTTCCCATGAGTAGATATAAAAATAAACACATACCTGAGATATCTTCTGGCATGTTCATTTTTGTGCCCAACCATTAGATAATAACATCCTACTGCAAACCAAGATACCTAAATAAATTCAAAATGAACAATTACTAAAGATGGAACAGATCTATAATACAAATCTAAATAATTCAAAACAAGTTCAAGTTGAATCAGATTCTTTGGATACCTAAATTACTTCCCACTTGTAAGTTAGAAATATCTTCATCAGAACCTGTTTGACTGGTATGAAGCTTTGATAAAAGGCAGAATAATCTACTGGTCTACATTTATCTCCTAAACTGATTATACTCAGGCATCATCATGCTCTCTCTATAGAAAAAAGGAGACAGACTAAAGACCTACATCCTGACCTGAACTATTTACCTTCTCTCTGTTCTGAACTTTCTTTCAATTATGATACTTGGCTTTGGAGTTTCAGTAGTAATTTCATTAACTTCTCTACTGTTTCCAAATCTGGCTTGTGTCCTGAGGTTGAATGCTACCTGCTTTACCTTTTCCTACAAGCCTTATTTCTACTTACTGATAGTGATCTTTAAGTCCTCGTATTTGAAGTGCTCTTCCTTAAAATCCTGCTCCTGGCACTCATCTCTCATTCATTAAATTATGGAAGCTACATCAACCCCCAGAGGCTTCTAATCAGTAAATTATTGCTTTTGTACAGCAAGTTGTTTTTTTGTGGACTGCAGTTAATATAGAATCCAAAGGTTTTGCTTACAACCAATGAGTAGTTAGAGAAAAGATGATTCAAAATTATTCCAAAGACAAGTATCCCTACTTGTTTGAGTATGAATTTAAGCTTTTCTAACTTTAATCTATAAAACTTTAATATATTTCAAAACTGTAAAAACTATAGACACACATATATAACTTACAGGATTACTAGGGTATAAATCCACCAGTTTATGAGAGAGATAGAAAAGCTCTGTATAGAAAAAAAAAGAAAAGTACTTGCGTCAAATATTAAAAAGTATTTAAGTATTTTCCCTCTTATTACCAAATAAACTTCATATTAAAATATCATATTGGCACAAATATAGGCCATTCCCTAAAATAAGATCTCATTTAGAGGAAAAAAAATTACATAGGAATACAATGACAAATAACATCATATCATTATTGTTATACATATTTACATATATATATATATAAAACATATAATTAATTACCTTATTAAAAGATTAAGTTAGATTGTGTGAGGGGAAAAGGGTAGATTTGCTTGTAGGCTAGAATTGCTTCTCCCTAGGTAGAAAAAAGGGGCCCCAATACCTGACAGCAAGCAGGTACCATAGGTAAATTAACAGACCAGCATATGGGAATAACCAGTCCACAAAGCACCTACCATTTCTAGGACTGTCAAGAGAGCTTAGTACAAAATTTCCAAATTCAATCCCTAGCTCTTGCCACAAGATAAAGAGATAGAACAGACAAAATCCAATCAAAGAATTCAGATATTTTAAAAAGATAGTTAAGAATAGGGGTATGACCTATATTTGGACCAATAGAATATATGGTTTTTATGAGAAACAAAACTCTACTTTAGTCAAGTAGAAAGTCTCAATCTTACATTTATCTATGAAATGTAGATACTCCCTCAAAGCAAGTTTAAAGTTTGCAAAAGAGATAAAATCATAACTACCTAACAAAATAGAAATGGACAAAATACAAGCTAAATTTACTATGACTAATGGACTACTACAAAGTTCCTTAATCAAAAAGCACTCATTTCTAAAAGAGAAAAAGAGCAGACTGGGAAAAATATTTATTGCAAATGTCACAGATGAAAACTTTTAGTCCAAAATATATAAAGAAACTTATAAAATAATTCTTTTTAATGGCTGCAATTTCTAGTCCATGATAGATAAATCATCAAAGGACAATTTTCAAAATTTTCAAAACTGCAAAACTCTGTTAATTATCACTTAATTAAATTTTCACTTTATCAAAATGAGAATTCAAAGAAAATTAAAGAATTCCAAAAGGAATCTTTTTGGAGAGTAAAATGTTAATACGAAGTGAAAGTTAAAAAAAAATCAGACCTTTTCATTTCATAATTGCACTGCTGGAAATATATCTTAATAATGCTAAGAAAAAAGGCTTATCTTTTTAAAAATACTCATAGTTGTATTATTTGTAATTATGTAAAAGTAGAAGTAATCAAAATGTCTAATTATAGCGGGGAAAGTTAAGCAAATTGTGGTACATTAATATAACAATTCAAATTAAGACAGTAAAACATAGGAATAGAAAGTAACATGAAAGTTCCTTTACAAACACTAAGCATGAAAATGCAGACCCAAAAGAACTGCTAATCAGATGAGAAAAAAAAAAGACTAAACAATGAATCCTGATGGGTATTTTAACCTGAAATTAACGTTATCTTTCTGAATAAAACAATAAATAAAAAGATAATAAAAGGAATTAGTTAGAATGTAATCTCCTTGGGAATAGATTGTTTTGTTCATGTGGGAATCTTCAGAGCCTACCATAGTGTTTGGTATATAGAAAGTACTTAATAAATGTTGATTATGATCACTTATAAATATGACCAAACACATGATATAAAATTAGAGATTATTTCCAAGAAAACTAGTTTGTCCTAGAATTTCATGCGTACTTTTATGTACAATAGTAAGAAATTTAAAATTACATAGACTACATAATGGCTGACCTAACACTAAATTTTCAAAGAAATTTAAATTTATTATCTCATTTGATTTTCATGCAACTATCTAAGAAAGGTTGTATCATTATCCTTATCTTATTGATGATGAAAATGAGACTCAGAGTTGGTAAAAGTGTTGCCAAGGGTCCCACAATAGTAAGTATCTGAGGCATGATTCAAACTCTAGCCTTCCTTACTCCAAGTGAGGTACTCTATCTACAATGTTGGTCTATTTAAAAATACTGCACCTGTGTAAAATCAAGTATCATTTGTGAATTATTTCTGGATAACAGCTTGTTGCAGACTCTTAAGATATAATACAAATTTCCTTGATTGTAAAAATGGGTATTTAAAAACCCCTCTTATTTCTAATAAAATGTCACAGCCATAGTTTACTTAACTTTCAAGCAATTATCAGGCATAAAGATGAAATTATCAATCTAGTATTTTCCTTTTATGATATCCAGTGAAATACAGCCAATGTTACCTCTTAATTAACCAATTCTCATAAGTAAGAATAAAAGCAACACCAACACTTTTCTACTCCCAAGTTGGAGCTAATTTCAATCGCTTATGTGGTAGGTTAGGGGAAGGATACAAATGAGATTTTAAAAAGTTATTTAAGAATATATTACACAATCTCCTTTTAGACAAGATGGAGATATGGGCTAGAGACAGATGATAGGGCAGTTTGGTGGATTCAAAATTATTTGAATTACAAGATCTAAAGAGTAATGATTACAAGGTCAATTTCAATTTGGGTTCTCGACCTTGTTCTGTTTAATATTTTAAATTAATTTTATATTTAATTAATTTTAATATTTTGATAACTTCAATGAAGGCATATGAATTGAGTATTTTTCAAGTTTGAAAAGCTTGCAAGGGAATGTTCAACACCCTAGATGATAGAATCTTGACGGAAAAAGATTTTGAGATAATAATGAATTTGAACTATATATAAAACGAAGTTAAATAAGGATAAATCAATGTCAAGTCTTATAGCTGGGGCCAGAAACACAATGAATACAAACAGCTTGGAGGAAATACTGATACAAATACAGAATCAGACTGTTAGACCTAGAAGGGACCTATGGTCATTTAGACCCCTTCCTCTTGTTATAGGAGAGGAAATATATCCCATAGGTCAAATAATATGCATAAGATCATACAGGCAGTAGTAGACTGCAAAGTTCAGATATCTGTCTAATTATTCTGTTTCCAAATCCCACCACTCAAGTGACCCAAGGCTGTCTCTCAGTTCATGCAAAAAAGACCCAAGGGTTTTAATGATCTACAAACTTAAAAGAAGTCAGCAGTATTAGTAGACAAAAAAAAAAAACAAAAACAAAAACAAAAAACCCCATGATTTTAAGCCACATTAATAGAAATACAGCATTCAGTGTGGTTGGGTACATAGTCGCGCTGAATTTTTTCCTGGTGAAACTATGTCTAGAGGACTATGTTCAGATTTGAAAGCCACAATTTAAGAAGGGAAATGGGCAGGAATGTATACTAGAAAATAAACAATGGTAAAAGGAATAGAAAAATAACATATAATTATTAGTTGAAGACTATAGAAGATAAGACTCAGGGGAACCAAGAAGCTATTTTCAAATATTTAAAGCAATTCTCATGTAGCAAAAATGTGCTAGATTTCTTTTTTTGCTCCAAGGGCAAAAATAAAATTAGAGGATGTTTCAGAAGCAAATTTAGGATTAATATGAAGAAAAACTTCCTAACAACTAGTTATCTAAAAGTGGAATAGATTGCTTTAAAAAATAGTGAGTTCAGGGACCTGCAGGTGGTACAATGGATAGTGCCAGGTCTGTAATAGGGAGATCTGAATGCAAATTTGGCCTCAGACACTTCCTAGCACTGGGCAAGTCACTTTACTCCAACTGTCTAGCCCTTGCCATTCTCCTATCTAAGAATTTATATTAAGGCAAAAAGTTAAAAAAAAAAAAAAAGTAGTAGTGAGTTCTCCATCACTAAAATTCTTCAGGTAGAGGCTGGATAATCACTTATTTAAAATGTTACAGAGAAAATTCCTGCTCAGTTATAGATTGAGCTAAGATGACCTGAGGTCCTTTCCAAATCAGAAATGTTATAGTCTTTCAACCTTCTCCTCTCAGAAGTAGATAAGCCCAACCAAAAAATTAATAAGAAAGAAGTTAAGGAGACATAAAACTTTAGAAAAATTATATATGGATAGTGTCCAATAAACCCAGAGATCCCAGCTTTTGGGAGAAGAATCCATTATTTGACATAAAACTGCTAGGAAAAATGGAAAACAGAATGGGAAAAATTAGGTTTAGATCAACATCTTAAACCTTATACTAAAATAAATTCAAAATGGGTAAATGACTTAAGTATAAAGAGTAAAATCATAAATTAGGTATAATTTATATAATTTAAATAATTATATTAAATATAATTATAATTATATATTATATATATAATTTATATAATTTAAATAATGACAATACTTGTCAGAACAATGGGAAAGGAAGAAATTTAAGACCAAGCAAGAGATAGAGAACATTACAAAATGTAAAATGAGTAATTTGATTATATTAAATTAAAAAGGTTTAGTTCAAACAATACTAATGCAAACAAGATTAGAAGAGAAGCAACAAATGGGGAAAAAAATTTTTATAACAAAAACCTCAATAAAGGTCTAATTTCTCAAATTTATAATTTGAACTAAGTCAATTATACAAGAAATCAAGCCATTCCCCAATTGACAAATGGTCAAGGGACATGACTAGGCAGTTTTCAGATGAAGAAATCAAAATTATCAATAACCACATGAAAAAGTGTTCTAAGTCCCTCCTAATTTGAGAACTGCAAATCAAAACAGCTCTGAGGTACCACCACCAACCTAGTAAATTGGCTATTATAATAGCAAAGGAAAATAATAAATGTTGGAGGGGATGTGGCAAAATTGGGACACTAATGCATTGCTGGTGGAGTTGTAAATTAATCCAACCATTCTGGGAAGCAATTTGGAATTATGAACAAAGGGCTTTAAAAGATTTTATGTCCTTTGATCCAGCCATACCACTATTAGATTTGTACCACAAAGAGATAAGGAAAAATACTTGTACAAAAATCTTCATAACCATGCTTTTTGTGATTGCAAAAAATTTGAAATTCAGTGTCCCTCGATTAGGGAATGGCTGAAAAAATTGTGGTATATGATGGTGATGGAATACTACTGTGCTATAAGGAATGATGAACTGGAGGATTTCTATATGAACTGGAAGAACCTCAATGAACTGATGCATACTGAGATGAACAGAACCATGAGAACATTGTACACAGAAAGTGAAATACTGTGGAACTATCTAATGTAATGGACTTTACCACTAGTAGCAATACAATGATCCAGGACATTCCTAAGGGACTTATGAGAAAGAATGCTATCCACATCGAGAGAAAGAACTGTGGGAGTAGAAATGCGGAAGAAAAACATGTGATTTTCACTTGTTTATACGGGTATACAAGTTGGAGTTTTGGTTTTAAAAGATTGCTCTACTGCAAAAATGAATAATATGGAAATAGGTATCAAGTGATAACATCTGTACAACCCAGTGGAATACCTTCTCAGATCTGGGAGGTGAGAGGGAAAGAATATGAATCATGTAAACATGGAAATTTTTTTTAATAATAAAAATTTTAAATGCAGAAAAAAATAGGTGGAAGAGGAGGAAGGAGGAAGAGAATTTGGAAATGAAAATAAAAGAAAAGAATGTCAAGTTAAAAAAAAGAAAAATTAGATATTACAGACCTCTGGAGAAAACTGAATGGAAAGAGAAATATACCTTTTTCTCAGCAGTACACAGCACTTTCACAAAAACTGACCATATGATAGGACATAAAAACCTTACAACCAAATGCAGAAAAGCAGAAATATTAAACGCATCCTTTTCAGACATATGAGATAAAAATAAGAGTAGCAGAAAGACTAAAAACTAAATAATCTTATTCTTAAAAAAGGGAGGAAAATTTTACCCCACAGGTTAAATAACATGCCTAAGATCAAACAAGTAGTAAACAGCAAAGCCCAGATGTCTGTCAGATCTTTTATTTCCGAATTCCACCTCTCTCAGTCACATAATGAATAGACACAATAATTTCATTAAAGAGAACAAAATGGCAAAAAATGTAACAAAATTCATGGGATGCAGTCAAAGCTAAATTTTGGGGGGAGGGGGGTTATATCTTTAAAAGCCTTACATCAATAAAATAGAGATAAAGTAGATCAATGAATTGGGGATGCAACTAAAAAAAAAAAAGAACAAATGAAAACTCCCCAATTAAACAACAAACTGGAAAGTCTGAAAATCAAAGGAGAAAGAAAACCATTAAGAAAAGGAGGTGGTTTTATGGGGGAAAAAAAAACAACACAAAAAACCACTGGTAAAGGAAAATTTTATGGTCAATCACAGAGACATATGATTAAAAATGTCATCTGTCTTCAGAGAAAAAACTGATGTTTGTGTTAATTTTAATGTAGCTTGAAATCATAATATATTTCATTTTCTTCCTTTTCTTTAATTTGGGATCTCATAAACAAAATGACTAATATGGAAAAACAGTTTACATGACTACACATGTAAAATTTCTATCAGACTGCTTACCATCTTAGGGATGGGGGAGGAGTGGGAGACAATGAGAATGGAAAATAGGGACACAATTTGGAACTCAAAATTTTTAAAAAAAGAATATTTAAAGAAATTGTTTTTTACATGTAATTAGGGAAAAATAAAATTTTTTTAAACCTTGATGGTCTTTTTGACCTCCCTATGACACATGGCAGAAAAAACACAATTGTACTGCTATGGATTAATTGGATGGGTTAATAATTTTTTCTCCAATTAACTATGCTATTTTCAACTTAGAGAATCATTTTCTTTATTATATAGTATATATATATAATGTTATGTTATATATATGTACATATATATATATAATGTTATATATATATTATATTTCTGGATTCAAAAACACTCAGCTAGGGGTAATGACCAAATTTCAGGATTTAAAGAAATCTTAGGACTTTAAAAGACTAATAATAGATTTAAAACACTAATAATCTTTCTTCTGTTCTACCCATCCCCACATTGTACTATTGTACTACTTTAGTACATTAATTAAACTACCAAGTTTAATTACCATCTTAATTTAAAAATTAAATTCTCACCATTTGCTTTATTCAGTTCCACAAGAGTCCCTATGTGTACAGGTAAACAATTTGCATGGAAAGGATCTTTTTCCATTACTCTGAAAGTCAAAGTACCATGTATTACTATCCTGGAAGTGGAATAAAACACTCGACCTAACAAGTTATCATGAACATATTATCAATTCATTAATGCTAGGATGATTACATTTGTCATTTAACTCTAGACCCAAACAATTTCACTAAATAGTTTGTCCAAACAGGGCAAATATCAGAGGACCAATTAAGAAAAAAACCTGGTATTTGAGAAATATGAAGATGCTTAATTAAGTATTTATATTTTAAATCAAGAGAATTATACTACGAATGATCAATACCAATATTTAAAGATTCTTTTAGTGTACAACAACTTAAAATGGCTTCATCTCCTTAAAGATTTAAATAAACATCTTCATATCTGTAACTTATTCTTTCATACCTCAAGAGAGTGCTGTGCAGTGAAGGTTAATTAAATAATGACTAAATGAGAGGATGCCAAAGAACGGGCCTGAAATAACAGTAGAGCAGATGGCTTAAAACGGTTGTAGATACTTACACTGAAGTCAGCTTGTAGCACATTTTGAAATCACAGTTATAATAATGTCTTTCTGCCAAAGACACTACCACATCCAGATTGTCCTGCAGACCATCTACAGATTCAGGAATGACAGTTTCACTAGGCTTATTATACTGAAACACAGAGAATATTTTTATATAATTTGAGAAGATGATATATCTAAATTGCTCAAGTTTTCAATCAGGGAATCTGGGTTCCCTAGTAATTTTTATATTTTGTTTTAGAAAGGGTAACAGATATTGGGCAAAATATACTGATTAATGATTTAATAAATAATGAAACATGGCACAAGGTAGCCTCTGAGGTTCCTTCCAATTTGCAAATTTTGAATTTTTAGCAGAATTCTTTTGAGGGAATAGTTTTTCTAATTTAATTAAAAGGGGAAGGGAGCGGGGGGGGGGGGGAGGGAAGCATTTCCTAATTGCCTACTATGTACCAGAAACCCTGCTAAGAGCTTTACAAATACCTCATTTTGTCCTTATAGCAATTCTAGGAGACAGGTGCTATTTTCATCCCTGTTTTAGAGATGAGGAAACTGAGGCAGGCAGTGATTAAATGGCTAACCCAGGGTCTCCTAGCTAAAAAGTATTTCAGGTCATATTTGAACTAAGGTCTTTATGGTTCTAGGCCCATTACTCTACCAATTGATCCGCCTAGCTACCTCAAAACCACTCTGGCTTTCCTATTTCGACTTACAAATACATATTACAATTGTTGTATACTTTTATTTGAACATTTTTATCTCAGGATTTTAAAATGAGGTCTAATTTTAAAATGAGTACTATTGTTACTAATAAGAACATGACTTCATGAAGTATATACATGATATGAATTTTTCATAAAATAATGCAAATACTAGCTATGGCCACACAAGTTCAATGGCTAAGCAACAGAAAATATAGGAGTGGGTGAAGTAAACTGAAGATTAGAAGGTCTATTATCTCTCATTTGCTTAATGTTTAAATGATAGGATAAATGTAATGATGACAGCATTGCAGCTTTCCCTTACCACATGCCAACTGTATTTTCAAGGACCAGAAAACTCAAAATTTTTCTCAAAAATGAAGTTATGGTTTTCCATGACTAAAAGACTGAAAATTTACAACTTTCACAAATTACCAGCTAAAAGACTTGGTGAGCACCTTGTGAGTATAACACTGTTATAAGCTTTTTTTCACTTTATCCTGGCACAAAAAATGTATTTTGTGAAATGCTTTCTACCCATGACCCTGGGCAAGTCACTTAAATGCAACTACCTTGCCCTTGCTGTACTTCTGTCTTAGAACTGATACTAAAATAGAAGATAAGTGTTTTAAGAGGGGGAAAAAAGAATCTATTAAACCTTGAGCAAGTAATAACCCTCTTTGGTCTTCATTTTCCACATACATACAATGAAGGGCATTGATTAATAATCAGTAAGGTTCCTTTTAGCTATAATATTCTCTGCTCTTAAATTATTGCTTCCATGCAATAAGTAGCTTCTTAGATACCTATAAGAGTAATATAGCATTCAGAAATACTTTAACTTCCCAGAGTAATTCACACCCAAGAAAATCTAGCAATGTATCATTTCACAATTTAATTTTTGGGAACAGAGGAATAAGGAAAAAGAAACTCAATAACTCCATTTAAATAAAATAAATATTTAGTCAAGGATTATAACTTCAAGGACAAGAACTGAAATAGATATTAGTTCTAAAATATCTCTGTATTTTTTGATCAAATGGATTATCTTAAATTGTTTTGCGTTTCCCAAGTACTAAAACAAATCTATTTGTGTTTCAAAAATGTAACTGAGTAGAAAGCATGGCTGGAGATAAATTATGAATTCCACACTTAGACTCTTCAATAGATGAAAAAGAAGAGGTTCAATTCTTGTGGGCAAGAGGGAGGCATTATGAAGGGCTCAAGAACCAATTGTGAACAGTGTGGTGGTGGAATTTTAACTTACCTTTTTTAACTTATTCTCAAATAGAAAATGCAGCAATTCTTGTTCTTCTGTGCATTGTTTGCTAAGAGGTAGAGATTCAAGAAGCTCTTTTTCTGTGAAAAAAAGTTTTAAATGTTAAAATTATATTGATGAAAAAATCTGACAATTAGAAAATGGACTTTACAATTTTGCCCTAAATAAACACTCTAACGGGAGGTCAATATAAACATAAGTGGATACCAAGATATATGACCATCCCCACCTGCAGAAAAGTGCAGACCAAATTTCCCAGTTCCCAATATGATCCTAAGGTCCTTCAGTTTCCTTTCCCCAAAGAAAACAAATGGTACACTAACATTTTATACTAAATTTCACTTCTGCTTCCTCATCTGTAAAAATGAGTGGTTTGGGCTAGATGATCTCTGAAGTCCTTTTTAGCTCTACATTTATAAACTCTTCCAATTCACATTTAAATTTCTCAGTAAAGATCTAGGTAAAATGTTAAGTGGCACCATATACTGATGTCCTTTAGATAAGAGTCATCTACACGAATATAATACTTTATATCAATTACCTTATTTAATTTTCCCCCAAAACCCTTGCCTTCCACCTTAGACTCAATACTACATGTTAGTTCTAAGGATAAAGGTTGAATAAGGAGGTTTGAAAGCCCAAGGTCACTGAGCTAGGAGTGTATGAGACCAGATTTTAAGCTAGGATCTCCCATTTCCAGGCCTGCCTCTCTAGTCACTTAGTTACCTTACCTTAATTTTTTTTTTTTTAAATTCTAAACCCTTAGCTTCTATCTTAGAATCTGTACTGGTTCTGTACTGGTTCTGAGGCAGAAGAGTGGTAAGGGCTAGGCAATGGGGATTAAGTGACTTGCCAAGGGTCACACAGCTGGGAAGTGTCTGAGGCCAGATTTGAACCTAGGACCTCCTGTCTCTAGGCCTGGCTCTCAATCCACTGAGCCACCTAGCTGTTCCCTACCTTACCTTAATTTTTAAGGAGATGTGGATTGAGGAGGAAGCAGGGAGAGCAAAAATGCAAGCAGAGGTACCTTAGCAAGAGGTAGGCATATCTCTTTTTCAGAGAGAGGAGAGAAGAAAAGAATGGGTAATGATACCCAGAGGTTATGAATGTTAAAGGTGTTTTCATTAGCTGGCCAAAATCTTATAATAATCATTTGAAGTGGGTGGATTAACTTTTATCTCTATTTTACAAATAAGGAAACTGAGTTTAAAAAGCTGACTTTTCAGGAAATGATAATAAACAGGAAATGATAAACTAGGACTTGAATTCAGATCTCCTCACTCCTAGTCTGGGGTGCTTTCCCCATATATGTTATACGCCATATATCAGTGATGCTGTTCAACCTTATCAAGTTTTTCCTTCATTTTGTGGATTTAATAAAAAATGTTTTTAAAATTCAGGTAAATGCACTGAATACAAATGCTGTAGATTTAATTTTCTATTTTTTGTCTTCCTTTGAGTTTTTTTATTATCACAGAAAACACATTTCTATAGTGGGTCAGTGTTGTAAGAGCACACTCCTACAAAATATTCTGATGTGAAAGATAATATGTTTTGATTCACATCCATCCCACTCCAACAGTTCCTTGTCTGGAGGTGGAGGGCATTCCCCATCATAAGTCTTTCAGGATTGTCCCAGATCATTGAATTGCTGAAAGTAGGCAAGTTTTCAGTTGATCATCCTACAATATTACTGTTACAGTGTTACAGTGTTCTGCTTAATTTGCTTTGCATCAGTTCCTACAGATCCTTACAGCTTTTTCTGCAATCATCTTGCTTATCATTTCTTATAGCACAATCGTATTCCATTACCAACATGCACCACAATTTGTTCAGCCATGGACATCCCCTTAATTTCCAATTCTTTGCCACCACAAAAAAAAAGAGCTGCTTAAACATTTTTGTACAAATAGATCCTTTCTCCTTTTTTATGATCTCTTTGGGATACAGACCCAGTAGTGGTATTACAGGATCAAAGGTATGCAGTTTTATAATCCTTTGGGCAGAGGTCCAAATTGCCCTCCAGAATGGTTAAATCAGTTCACAACTCCGCCAACAATGCATTAATGTCTCATTTTGTCACATCCCCTCCGACATTTATCACTTTCTTTTACTATCATACTAACCAATCTGATAGGCGTGAGGTAGTACCTCAATGTTGTTTTAATTTACATTTCTCATATCAAGAGGCATATAGAATATTTCTTCAGATGATTATTGATAACTTTGATTTTTAAATCTGAAAATTGCTTGTTCATATCCTTTGACCATTTGTCAACTGAGGAATGGCTTATATTCTTATCAATTTGACTTAGTTACCTATAAATTTGAAAACTTGGACCTTAATCAGAGAAATTTATTATAAAAAAATTTTCAGTTTATTATTTCCCTTCTAATCTTTTTGATATAATTAAAATTACTCATTTTATATCTTATAATGCTCTCTGTATCTTGTTTGATCATAAATTCTTCCCATCTCTAGAGATCTGACAGGTAAACTATTTTGTGTTCCCTTAATTTAGTTACTGTATCAAACCTTATATTTAAATTATATATCCATTTTTGACTGTATCTTGATTTTAGAGTGTGACATTGGTCTATACCTAGTTTCTGCCACACTGTTTTCCAATTTTCCCAGCAGTTTTTGTTAAACAGTGAGTTCTTATTCTAGAAGCTGAGGTCTTTGGGTTTATCAAATACTAAGTTGCTACAGTCATTTACCACTTATATTGTGTATCTAATCTACTTCATTGATTTGCCATTCTGTTTCTTAACCAGGATCAGACAGTTTTGATGATTATTGCTTTATAGTTTAGTTTGAGATCTAGTTGTGCTAAAGCCATTTTCTTTCACATTTTTTTCCATTATAGTTCCCTTGATATTCTTGACCTTTTGTTCTTGCAGATGAATTTTATTATTTTTTCTAGTTCTATAAAAAATTATTTGGCAGTTTGACTATCATTTTTATTATATAGTTCAGCCTACCTAGGAGCAATTAATGTTTTTTTCAAATGTTTGGATCTGACTTTATTTGTGTGAACTGTTTTGTAATTGTCTTCATATAATTCCTGTGTTTGTCTAATAAGTATATTCCCAGGTATTTTATATAGAGCAGTGATGGGCAAACTTTTTATAGAGGGGGCCAAAGGAAAGGAAATGCTCATCTGTCAGTCTGTTTCTAAGGCAACTATTTCTAAGTTTCATTGTATTGTATCATACTCATTGTATTTGTCAGATTAGGAATAATGTCCCAGGAGTGTGTGTGGGGAGAATAGAACATTTTAGGGGGCCGTATCTGGCCCTTGGTCTAGTTATTTTAAATGGAATTTATCTCTTGCTGTTTAACTTTATTAGTAATATATAGAACTGCTGATGACTCATGTGGATTTATTTTGTATCCTGCCACTTCATTAAGTTATTATTTCGACCGGTTTTCTAGGTGTTGGTGAAGAAGTGGCACACATGACCCAGTATACTGGAGACCCAGTATACTGGAGAAGGTTGCTTCATTCCCCTTCTCCGTAGTCTGATGACATTTTCATATGCCCTGACCCTTCACCCAGCAGCCCAATGCCCTCCACTATCTGGAGTAATGCGGGGGGCTCACAGGCAGTTTGAAGATGCAGTTTGGGCATGCCATCTCTAAAAGGTTCGCCAATGCTGCTCTAAGTATACCATCATATCATCTGCAAAATGATTGCTTAGTTTCCTCATTGCCTACTTTAATTCCTTCAATTTCTTTTTCCCTTCTTATTGCTAAAGCTAGCATTTCTAATAGAATATTAAATAATAGAGGTGATAATGGGCATTCTTGCTTTACTCTTGATCTTAATGGGAAGGCTTCTAACTTATCTCCATTACAGATGGTATTTGCTGATGGTTTTAGGTAAATACTATTTAGCATTTTAAGGAATGACCTATTTATTCCTATGCTTTCTGGAGTTTTAAATAGGAATGGACAATATATTTTGTCAAGGGCTTTTTCAGCGTCTCTTGAGATAATCATGTGATTTCTGCTAGGTTACTTACTGATATAATCAATGCTGATAGTTTTCCTAATATTAAAGCAGCCCTGCATTCCTGGTAAAAATTCCATCTGGTCATACTGAATAATCCTTGTGATATATTGTTGCAATCTCCTTGCTAGTATTTTATTTAAAATTTTTGCATCTATATTCATTAATGAAATTGGCCTATAATTTTCTTTCTCTGTTTTTGCTCTTCCTTGCTTAGATGACAGTACCATACTTGTGTCATAAAAAGAATTTACTAGGATTCCTTCTATAGCTTCCCAAATAGTTTACATGATGATTGGGATTAATTGTTCTTTAAATTTTTGATAGAATTCATTTGTGATTCCATCTGACCCCAGGGAAATTTTTTCCTAGGGAGTTTATTGATGATTTTGTTCAATTTCTTTTTCTGAGATGTGATTACTTAAGTTTTGTACTCTATTTCCTCTTTTATGAAACTGAGTAATTTATATTTTTGTAAAAATTTATCCATTTTGCTTAAACTATCAGATTTATTGTCATATAATTGGACAATGTTCACCTTTTTCATTCTGAGTATTATTTGATTTTCTTTCCTTTTATTACAAATTAACCATTGCTCTATTCTATTTTTTTCATAAAATCAACTTTTAGTTTCATTTAAATTAGTTCAATGGCTCTCTTACTTTCAATTTTATTAATTTCTCCTCAATTTTTAGGATTTCAATTTAGTTTTTAATTGGGGATTTTAAATTTGTTCTTTTTCTAGTTTTTTCAGTAGCATGCTCAATTCATTGATCTGCTTCTTTCCACCCCCACCCCCCTTTTATTGATGTGTTTAGAAACATAAATTTTACCCTAAATACTACTTTGCCTATCTCCTCAGTGCCATTCTCAATAATGAAATTAATGTTTATTTTTATTTTAGCATTAGTTTCCAATTAATTTTTTGTCTTTCCACGAATCCTTATTAACTGTAATTTATCTGAAAAGAATGTACTTATTATTTTTGCTTTTATGTATTTGGTGATGAAGTTCTATGCCATATTAATGGTCAATTTTTGTGTAGGAGCCATGTACTGCTGAAAAGATATCTTCACTTTTCTATTCCCATTCAATTTTCTCCTGAGATCTATTAATCCTAACTTTAAAATTTTATTCACTTCCTTTACTTCTTTCTTATTTTTTTTAGATCTAGATTAAATCAAGCCAAAAAATAAATGAGAAGTAAAGGTTTAATTTTCCATAGATGTAAAAGGAAATAAAAATGCCTTCGTTTCCAAACCTTCTTGTGCTGTCAGCATGTGGTGTGATGTTAAAAGATCAAATGCTTCAAAGCAGTAGACATCAAGCTTCAAGGCTTCTTTGTAGCTATAAGTTGCTAAAGTTCGATTATCTAGGGCATCATAGATCTTCCCCCGCAAAAGGCAAATAGAACTCTTAATCTGGTAGGAAAATATGACATATTAATATCCTGAATCAAAGCTTAAAAAGTATTTTATAGCTAATGAGATTTCTTTCTAATGGACTGGTTACAGTTGTAACAAAAACATGAAAACACAAGTTAGGAGCTTCTTTAGATACTTCTTGATATATTTTGATTACTCCAACAAGCATTCCCAATTTTTGCACATCTCTACTAATGCTAACAGTTATATATGTTATACATGCTCTTATTTATGTCTATCCTATCGATTTTAAGAATTCCCATTTATACTGCATGTTCTTTCTAGGTAGAAAGTTTACAATGTTATTTTTATTCCTGTACAACTAATAAATACAATCCTTTACACCTAATAAATGGGTAATATAGAGGGCAGATGATATATGAGCTACTTATAAATATTGTTGAGCTACTTATAAATATGTAAAGTGATCTGATTTATATAAAGCTCATTAAATGTGCCTTTGAAAAATTACTAGGAAGATTTAAAGTTAGCTAAATTGATTAGAAAGAAAATGTTCTTAAGAAAATGTTAGGCTATAAGACAGATATAAAATGGAACAGATTTACCAACATTTCTGAGAAATAACAGAACCTTATCACAAACAGATTCTGCCCAATTCAGTAGTGAATGTATTATAAGGAAGTGGACAGGCACTTATAGAAGATGAAGGTAGAAAGAGTAGTTAAGATTTGATCGAATATTTGGAAGAAATTTACACCAAAGGTACCATAATTGTATTCACAGGTTTTTAAAAAAATTTCTCCAAAAAAGAAAGATTTCAAAAGAATGAAAAAAAAAATCAAGAATAGCAGCATTACCCAAACCAAAAAATATAACCAATAATCTATCCACAAGTAGGGACTCATATTTATGTCTACTTTATCGTCTTCATAAAATCTAGTGAAATGGATTGACTAAAAGGAGATTTTGCTAGACTGAATTTGGGAAATTGTAGTGCTTTCAATGAATAAAAAAAGTTATGTTTTCAACATTGATATTTTATCCTGCTGAGATCACAAGCTCTAAGTCAGAGAATTTTGCAAAACACTAAGATTTCAGAAAAAATTTAAAATGCAAGTGATGTAAAGAGGAATAGGAACACATCTGGTGGGTAAAAGTAGGCTCCAGGATATTATCACCAACCACTAGCATGTGAAAAACAATTTATAATAACAATGTCAAGACATAAATGTCTAAGAAAGACTTAAGTCCAAGTGTGAGGGAAAACACAGAGAGTCCTGAACTGGTGTCCATGAAATAATGAAAAAACTTCAAATAAATTCTCTGGTCTGTTGATAGATTATCTATTGAAGATTTATGGAAAATTACAGATAAGAACTGCATAGGATGAAAGGTGTAGACGTGTTGTAATCTAAACGGGGAAGAAGTTCTGATGTAGACAAGACTCTAAATCTACTACAGTACAGTTTGGTGAAAAGAGTACTATACCTGGTTTCAAACTTGACTGGATGACCATAAGCAAATCAATCTGCCTGAAACTTATTTTCTTTATCCCATAAAATACACTACCTACCTTGCAGTGTTGTGAATAAACTTTGAAGCACTATTTGAAGAATTAGTAGGCAGACAAATAGAAAGCAAAGCTAAATAGGCTAAACAGAATATATATGTTGAAAAGGCAATAAAATAAATTTAAGCATATTTTAATAATACTTTAATTTGGAAAAAAAATGTTGCCAATTTAATATTAAAGAAACTGGTATATTATATATTGGTACATTATACCAAGGAGAATATATAGGGACATGTAAATAAGTATCATCAAGAGAAATGTAAACCCCTGACTTGTAGATTTTCCTAAGAAAAAGCAAATTAGGTGCAGTAGAATAAGCTTAGTTAAATGGGGAAAGTTTCCTAGAAAATGAATCTAAGAATTCACAAAAATAGGCAAGTGAGGTAAAACTAGTCCACATGTCACAAGAAGCTGAACAAGGGATTGTGGGAAAGAGAGAAATCCCAAACAGAATTAAGCAGTCTGAAGAAATAGCTTCCTGCCTGCTAAGACAAGAAAAGCCTTACATTACCTCCCAGGAAGAGAGAAAAGGAAAGATAGAAAAAAGCTAAGTAGATAATAGAAAACACAATTATGCTAATTTGTTTACATATGAAAGAGGCAATTTAATATACACAAACCTTTTTCATAATATCCCTACAACATCCTAATGTTTTCCCTAATTGTAAGAACCACCATTAGGAAAAAAAAAAAATCAAATTACTTACTGAAGATTGGGACATTTCCCAGTCATTAGAAGGTTCTTTCAGTCCATTTTCATCTTTCAAGTATTTTTCAAATAATCTTTTGTTAATTGGTTCTTCCATATCAAGGATATCAAGAGCTTGCTGATGTTCCTTTGCAGCATACTGTGTAGAGAATTGCAAAATATTTAAATTAAAGTTTAACAACACATTGTTCTAAATTTTAAAAGGGCACAAGATGACATACTATCTCATTGCTTAAATTTAAATTTTCCAAAAGAGTAATCTTTTCAGATACATATCAGTCAGGCTTTCCAAAATTAATGAGTGGAATGTGGTACCATATTGATAAAGGTAATCAACAATAAGCCAATATTAAGAAAATAATTATCTAAACAATGATATAACAGTATTACTGAATAGCTGAATCCCATCATTGAAACTGTCATAATACTGGGAAGGATAAAATTTAGAGAAATAATACTATTCTTTCATTTAATTTGATTTTCTTTTAATTTAAAAAATGTAATAAAACATACTTACGTGACACCTAGCAGCAAGGTACCGACAGGCTTCGTATAACTAGAAAAGAAGTAAATTCACAAAGCCATCAAAATAATTGGCAAAGAATATCAGAGATGGGAGATTTGAGCTGATCAGACTTTTTTTTCCTTCCCAGCTTTCTACCATGGTCACCAATTATTAAAAAGCTTGATTTAATAATTCTGATATCTTTAAAAAATGTCTTAAGAGTATACTAACAGCTTCTTCAAAATTAGTTGGATACCTTCATTAGGCAGAAAATAACAAATTAAACAACTATATTAAAGTTTAGTCTTACTTTTCCATGAGTATAACTATTAAAAAATATAGTATATACTAGAAACAAAGGGGATGTCCATTGACTGGGCTAAATGTGGTATATAACTGTAATGAAATATTACTGCCCTGTAAGAAACAATAAATACAAGGAATTAAAAGAAATGGGAGACTTTCATGAATTAAGGCAGTGAAGTGGATTCATCCATCCATCCACAAGATAAACAATAGGAGTAATAAATTCAAAATAATTCCTGTGTAATTATAATAACCACGCTTGTCTCTTGAGGAGGAATTATAGGTATGCACTGTTATATATACTTTTAAATGTACTGATGTGTCAGGTTTTGCTTAACTGTCTTTCTCTTCTTTGTTGCAAAAGTAGGCTGGGGGAAAGGATAGAGTGCAGTTTATTCAGAAATGATTAAGATGTTAAAACAAGAATCATTAGTAAAACTTGAAAAACGAAAACACTGGCTTAAAAAAAATTTCGGAACTTTAAAATTACTTACCTTGTCTAACTTACGTGATCGAAGGGCATGTGCTGCCCTATGATACTGAGCAGTTAGGTAGAGACACTGGGCCAACCAATAAATGTCTTGTGGTTCCTCTAAAACAAATGCAAAATATTACATACATTATCAGAAACACAACTTATAAGATTTCAAGATGAATGGTATTAAAATAAAATCTCACTCTTGTCACTTACCATGAGACAATGAGGCTACTTTGTCTGCCCAAAATAGAGCACTTTGATATTGTTGCTATAAAAAAGTGGAAATCATAGGGTTATTACAAGACCCTGTTCAGAGAATCAACATTACTATGAAACCTCCCTCTAATACTATATTAACAAGACACACAATATTTAGTTATTAATCTCTGCTAAGGATGATTTACTATGATGCTAGAAGAACATTATAAGATAGTTATCTCCAAGGCAATCATACATTATGGGTTTTTTAAGACAGTAAAGCTATGGTGTTTAGGCTTTTAACTGTAGAATTATTTGAGTATTCGCTAAATTTCAATGATGAAACAAGAAAAGTATAGGTTCATCTACAGTATTTGGGACCTACAGAATGAAGTTGGTAATGCAAAGCCATGCCACATAAAAGCTGAAAATAGTAGCCTGTATGATTAGTTTTATTCTCAGTTCCAGTAACTCTTCCTAATCTCTTTCAAGTCATAACTACTCTGTTTCAGTTTCTCCTGATGAAAACTATTACTGATGTTCAACCATTACTTGAGGATTTTTATGGGATAATTCTAGAATATATTTTTCCAATAGTTAAAATCATGCTAGACACAAACATGTCCTCAATATGGGTTAAATGAATACCATTTCACATTCATATTGCTAGAATTGTACATTTTTAAATGGTCTTTATGGACCAAGCATTTTTTTTAAACCCTTAACTTCTATCTTAGAATCCATCCTTTGGAAGTCATTTGGGGTCAAGTGACTTGCCCATAAACAGCTAAGAAGATCATATTTGAATCCAGGACCTCTTCCATCTCCAGGCCTGGCTTTCTGTCCCGAGTCACCTAGCTGCCTCTTGCACTAGCATATTTATTTGTCACTATTTATAAGGAAAATATAAGTAAAAAGATTTACCAAATGAGCAGAGATAACATGCCTCTCAAATACTAAGGATTTGGGAGTATTTATTTACATACAATGCATACTTTCTCCTTAACACTAACTTGTGGCATTAAAAAAAAATACTATTTTATAGAAATTTTAAATGCGAATGCAATCATTCTTTAAGACTGTAAGTCCAAGGGCAGCTGGGTAGTTCAGTGGATTGAGAGTCAGGCCTAGAGACAGGAGGTCCTAGGTTCAAATCTGGCCTCTGACACTTCCCAGCTGCGTGACCCTGGGCAAGTTACTTGACCCCCATTGCCCACCCTTACTACTCTTCCACCTAGGAGCCAATACACAGAAGTTAAGGATTTAAAAAAAAAAAAAAAAAAAAAAAGACTGTAAGTCCATCCCCATAGATTGAGATTTGATCTTTATACAAACACAGTTGGAAGAGATTTTGGAGTCATCAAATCTAATCCTCTCATTTTATAGATGAGGAAACTGAGTCTTGGAGAAGTAAAAGTGACTTGCCAAGGTCAAGCAGTACCTGGAGGACCTGAATTCTGAGCATCTGCCTATAAAACCACCCTTTTTTCCATTGCACATCTTCATCTATTAAACAAGTCTAAGATAAACAAAGGTGTAGAGGGTGTCCTTATACCAAAAAAGTCTTCTAAAAAGCAAATCCTTGCAACTTTATACATAAGCCAATCCCATACCTCTTAGAAATCAACACACACTTATTCAGCACTTAATTAGTTCAAGATTTTGGAGGCACTACAAAAATCCACGCAAGACTCTGTTCCTTGAAGCAACTCGGAAGTAGTGGCTGTTTTTGCCTTTTTTTGGTAATCTCCCAGGACTTAGTCTAGAGCCTGATCCGGAGTAAGCACCTAATTAATGTTTGTTGACTTCTCGATTTCCAAAATCGTTCACTTTTAGATGATTTAATAGTCAAATTAAATAATAATGCAGATTGAGACATTGAAAGGTAGACAACAGAGGCCAGTGGGCTCCGGAGAGGGAGAGACCCCGCTTTTCTTCAGGCAGTGGGAGAAGCAGTACCAGGGGCTAGGGTGGTGGGAAAAGGGCAGAAGAAATCCGATGACATTTTTACCAGAAATAAAAACAAGTGTCAATGTTTCTGGAAGAGTGAAAGGGCCCACACCCTTCACGGACTCTGCCTTTAGGCCCCTTCCTCAGCCAGCCCTGGGGCCTAAACCTTGGTCCCGGCAGGACACTCGCCGGGCCGCACACACGACAGGTTCCCCTCCATAGCTCAGGACTCTGCTTCTCCGGGGTCCCGGCCAGGACGTGAGTCTCGGGCGCTGCCTGCCTTGGGAGACCTCTCTACACACTCACATGCACACACACAGACAGACAGACACACACCTGGTCTATGTACTGGCGGACGCGCTTCCGCAGCCGCTCCAAGTTCATCTTCTCGCGGGGACTGGGCCGGCGCGTGCGTGCCGGGGACAGGTCAGGGGAGGGGGGCGGAGGAAGAGGCGCCGGTCGCACGCCCAAGGCAGGGAAATACGGGGGCTGGCGTGGGGAGGGGGCGGGGCACGACTGCCAAGAGCGTGGCCGTGGTGCCGCGGCGGCTTCGCGTTCGCCGCCCAGGCTAAACGGACCCGCGGCCTCGGGGACCGGCCAGCTCTACCACCTCCCCCACCTGCCCCGCCCCCGCCCCTACCCCAGAACACGCCGCAACTCCCGCGCGCTATGTCCGTACGCCGCAGCGGGTCGGCTGCCGGCCTTCACGGCCCAGCCTCAGAGCCCGCCCTGGAGTGTAACTGGAAAAGGAGTCCCCCCTGGAAATGGTGCCTTCCCATCCCCCGGAAACACAGCTCTGAGCGAGGGTTCCGGGGCATTCTCTACTTCCCCACCACCTCTCTGGAGAACTGGTGGCAAATGACAGAGGAAGAGAAGCCGGCGTGCGTGTATTATGACGTCAGACGAGAAGGAACGGAGGTAGGGATCCCTCTTAGGTGACCTGCTCTCTAAACGAAAACGCCAGTTTGAGTTTTAAGCAGGCTTTGTCCGGACATTTCGAGGAGAGACCACGTCCTTCAGTTACTGTTTGTGGATAACGAGAATAGCTTCCTTTGAAACCATTGGTTTAAGGATTTGGAAGCAGATTTGGCAGAATCCCATCTTCTGAAGCAAGCCTTTCATGGGCCCTGCCTTTCCACTCCGTACAAATTCCTGCTTTCTGTTGATTAATATTTGGCATATCTTTCTCATGCATACATAGTTGTCATGTTGTCTCTCCTATCAGACTGTAAGCACCTTGAGAGTAGGGTCTCTCTTTTTGAATCTCCAGCCCTTAGCATTGTGCCTGGCACATGGTAGGCTTTTAAATAAATGCATATTTATTGAATGACCCAAGTGATGTTAGGCAAGTTACTTGAACTCTGTAGACCTGAGTTTCCTCATCCGTAAGATGAAAGGGGTTGGACTAGATGACCTCACAAGAATAGTGTCTAGTTAACAAGAATCAAGTAAGTTACCACCTCTTTATTAGAAATTGGGATAAAGGAGCGATAATACCCAAGAATTTTGACCCAAAGAGTAGGAGTAAAGAAGGTGCTTGTGCTAAATGATAGGGAGATGCTGTGTACAAAATATTGTTCTGGGTAAGTGTATCTGGCAGCAATAGGCAAGATTTGTTAGACTGGAAGAAATCATTGAGATCATAATGAAGACCTTCTGGATGTGGGTGTGGACATTGGAAATGGAAAGGAAAGGGTAGTTATTAGAGATGCCCCTGAGTGAGATAGGATTAAGTGTATTATTCTCAGAATATTTGGCTTGTAACCCCAGTACTCTTGGGGCAGAGGTATTCAGTTTTTATCCTGACTAGGAAAGGGGATGTGGAGGCTGTTTTTTTGTTTGTTTGTTTTGTTTTGTTTAGTTTAGTTTTGTTTTGTTTTATCCAAAAGTCCCAGAGAAACCAGGAAAAAGTAATTGATAAAGAGGAACAAAAGGCCCCAATCCCAGGACCATTGTCAGTTTGTTTGCTCCTTTATCTCTTGAAATGTGAAATGTAACTTTTCCTTTGTACTTTGGTGTGCTAAGCTAAAAACCTCCTTTTCAAGAATGTACCACAAACTTCCTCAACCTGAGCTGTGATAAGAAAGGGAGGAATGGGAGAAGAAGATTTACGATTAGAAATTCATATATATACTGGAGATCTTTGCTTAATTCTTTGGCATTTGTTACTAGTAAAATGTCTCCTTTTGAATAAAACAATTTTTAAAAAGCCTGTTTTCTGACTGGATTATTTTAGGGAGCGGAAAATTTGGGAGCCTTTTTTATATTATCTCATCCCACTTACTACAAAAGAAGAACTAAATGTAGTTAGTTACTTGATGTATGGGGAAAAAAACGAGATTTGTTAGTTATACATCTCACTAACTTTCTCATGAAATGCTATTCAATGTTGATGAGCATCTGGGATGTAAGAGGGGAAATTAGATATTTATATTTAAAGTGTGGTCGCCAGGAATCAATTAGCTTAATTCCATAATTAAAAAAGACCCAAGTTAGGATGGCTTGATGGAAGTTTATTTACAATTAGGAAGGTTGAAGGTAGGGAAATAGAGAGAGAGAAACTGGTCCGGACTGGGTGAGCTCTGTCTCCAGGAGCATGGAGTTTATTATGTATATTTCAAGACTCATTTCACACAAAAGAACCCCCCCCCCAAAACTTTGCAGATACGCAGAAGTTACAAATTATGTCACATCAAAACACAAAACATTGGCTTCAGAATAGACCAAGGCCAAGGCTGAATTTTGACTGGCTTCTTATCAGGAAGCCAAGTTGGGGAGTATCCCTCTCAGAGTCGAATTGCCTCCGCTAAGATTTTGGCCTTGGCTATACTGAGCAGCAGCATTTCTGGTCAAAGGGGAACAGTGTTAACCCTTTAAATTCAGGTTTGCTAGGAACTTAAAGCTTTTCAATAAGGCCACAATACTTTTCTACAAGAAATCACAATGATCACAAAAGAGGTTAAAAGAGGAGTCTCAGATTTTTATCTGTTCTCTTATTGGCTTCCCACAGGTGAGAGTTCAGAGGTTAATTAAACTAGGCTACTAGCTGCAAGGCCTTTGACAATTAGAGAGGCAAAGAAGCCTCCTTGAGAGTAGAGACTGTAGAAACGCCAAGGGAGGTGAAAGGAAGTCTGCCTAACTTACCCACGTGACAATTCAGAGGGAAGCCGCCTGAGGTCTCAACAGAGATCCTTCCACACCAAGTTCAAAAACCCAATTGTAGGGGGCAGCTGGGTAGCTCAGTGGAGTGAGAGTCAGGCCTAGAGACAGGAGGTCCTAGGTTCAAACCCGGCCTCAGCCACTTCCCAGCTGTGTGACCCTGGGCAAGTCACTTGACCCCCATTGCCCACCCTTACCAATCTTCCACCTATGAGACAATATACCAAAGTACAAGGGTTTAAAAAAAAAAAAAAAAGCCCAATTGCCTCCACAGGAAGTTACCCTGTCATTTCCTGTGTCTACCTCTAATTTCAAGCAGACAAATGGCAGCCTCAACACTGTTTTGGACTGCCCTTTGGGCAGTTCCTTGTGCTTGATTTGTTACTTATTGTCACGTGTGGACAACTAATCTCCTCCCCAAGTCGGGTGGGATGACATTATTTCTGATGGCTAGAGTCTTAACAATGCATGAGAATGAGCTAATTCTATTTACACAGGGAACTATGAGAAGATGAGGCTTGCTAGGATTCTGAGGATGCTAGAGTCTCATAAATATTCTTTTAGAGCAGTGGTTCCCAAACTTTTTTGGCCTACCGCCCCCTTTCCAGAAAAAAATATTACCTAGCCCCCTGGAAATTATTATTTTTTTAAATTTTAATAGCAATTAATAGGAAAGATAAATGTACTTGTGGCCATCACCGCTTCCCTGGATCACTGCAGCACCCACCAGGGGGCGGAAGTGCCTACTTTGGAAATCACTGTTTTAGAGCTTAGAGAGACGCTGTTTTACTAAGCTAAAGAAAAAAATCATCTTTAGACTTCTTCACAGAATCCAGGAATCCAGAGAGATCTGTGAGATTCTAAGATAAACTGAGGCAAAGCCAAGTGCAAAAGGCAGTTCCCACTCCTTACTCGAGTTCTCTAGTGCCCAAGCTTAGCCAAGTTTGAGTGAAGTCTAATGCTTATGGCTTTAGGAGAATAATTCTGGGATAGTCTAGACAGGTCCTACATGGCACACCCAGTCCAAGCCAAACAGGTAACTCAGCCTGAGCAACCTCCCCCCACCACAAACTAATGACTGAGCATAGCTGGAAAAGAGAGCAGCTTCAGGTCATCAAAGGGGTTCAGTGCTGCATTCCAGGAAAGACAGCTTGAGTTCAGACCAACCCCAGAAGCATAGGAATCCCTCTCTAGCCTAGGAGTCAGATTTGTTCAGTGTGTTCAACTCTTCATGACCATATGAGCCATACTGGCCTTGAGGTTTTCTTGACAAATATACTGGAGTGGTTTGTCATTTCTTTCACCAGTGGCATAAGGCAAACAGAAGTTAAGTAACTTGGATCACAGGTATTTGAAGCCATATTTGAACTTAAATCTTGATTTCAAGCCTAGCACTTTATTTCCTGTGCACCTTAGGAAAACCAGGGTACTTCACTAGTGGTCTAAACCAAGCTGTTGGTGACCCTCAGCAAAGTCCAGCATAAAACTGTGAAATCTTTGGCTGGAGCCCAGCATTCAAGTAACCTCTGAGCCCAATAGAAGGTGGTAAAGGGTGGGAGGGGGACAATGCATAGTCAGAACTTACAGCAGGGAAAGGTCCCGAATCTCATAAAAAAGAGAAAGCCTTCAGGCAGCAACAGAACTACCTAATAGTCCCTGGAGAGGGGAGGGATTGGGATTGGGGAGTGGCCTGGCCAGGCTCACTATACTTAGGACATTGCATACCCTGCAAATAAGTTATGGAGCTTGACCCAGATACAGTTCTGTTCAATCCAATAGGTCACCTCTGAAAAGAAACCCCTAAATGAAAACTGAAAAAAACTAATAGCCAAAATTCCATTTTCAGATCAAAGAAAAAAACTTCCAAGTAGCCAAAAATATGATGATGATGATGATATTTAACATTATTGCTTTGATATTTGTAAGCACTTTACAAATATTGTCTCATTCTATCCTCAGAACAACTTTGAGAGGTAGGTACTATTATTATATCCATTTTACAGATGAAGAATTGAGGTAGGTAGAAGTTAAGTGATCTGCCCAGGGACATGCATCCATACATCTACCAAGAGCTAATAAGTGTTTGAACTTATTGGAGTCAGGAAGACTCCAAATTCAATACTTTATCCATTATACTGCCTAGTTTCAAATACTTAGCTCAAATACCAAGGATTATATAATACTTAGCAGCTGCCACCATAAAAGAAGTTAGAGCTCAGAATACAATATAATAAAAGACAAGAGAGAAAAAGGTTTAAAACCAAGTGGCTGGGAAAACTAAATATAGTTCTATAGAGAAAAAAGTGAATCATTAATGGAATAGAGAATTCTCATGCATTTGTGATGAAAAGATCAGAACTGAGTAGACATCTGGAAATAAAAATGCAAACGTCAAAGAGAAACAGAAAAGTACACATATTTGTATAGTTTAAAGGTAATATATAGAGATGAATTTCTTACATGAAAATGGTGGGAGGAGAAACAGATTTCTTCTCAGAGCCTTAATATTTTTAACACTAGATGTTTTGACACTAGAAAGTGACCAGGTTTGTCAAATGATGAAAAAATTTGCTTGATTCTTCAAGGTATTCTTAAATTCAAATGCCTGCTCCATTAGATTATATCCAACTTAATGCAGGAGAAAAACATATAATTTATCAGTTGTTTATATGGGTAAATGATTTGGGGTGCTGGTTTTAAAAAAATCACTCTATAACAAAAATGAATAATATAAAAGTATGTATCAAATGATAACACACTTTGGGAGTGGGGAGGAAAAAAGAGAGGGAGAGAAAATGAATCATGTAACCACGGAAAAATATTTCAAAATAAAAATTTTTTCAAAGAATAAAAAATAAGATTATCTCCAATTTGTCCTGTGTATATTTTATTTGTACATAGTTGTTTGCATATTGTCTTTCCCATTTGATTGTCTTTTTAGTTTTATTGATATACTTTATTTTGACAGATATTTACAAATTACCTTGACTCCGTGTCTTCTAACAAAGTAAAAGTTAAGCAAAACTAGCGATAATATGATGATTTTGTCTTAAAGTTCAAGCAATATTCCACATCTGTAGCACTCTTCCATCTCTATTATTTTGTTTTAATGAAAAGATATCTATTTTCTCTCCTTCCTATTAAAAATAAAAGAAAAATAAATTCCTTGCCACAATTATTCATAGTCATGCAAAACAAATTCTTTTGTTGTCTCTATATGAAAGATATATGTATATGTGTATATATATATAAGTATGTATGTATGTATGTATTTCTGGTGATTTCGATTCAGAGATATATCCACCCTCTTCTCTTGCCCTGTTCTCCTGTTATCAAAAACTTAATTGTGTAGGACTATTCATTCAACTTTGGATATCTAGTCTGAGGCCATGGAAGAAATCTCTTCCAGTGTTTCAGTACCCTAACTATGACTTAATGTACCAACTTTTATTTAAAGTTGTATTATACAGAACATTAAATTTAGAAGAGACCTTAGAAGCCATCTGGTCTAACTTACTCATTTTACAGATGAAGAAATTGAGAACCAGAGAGGTTGTTATCATAAAACTCATACTATGGCTGAGCTGAGACTTTAACTAAAGTTTACTAACTTTAAATCTAGGGCTCATTGCCTTATAACACTTTTAATTATTCTTCTTTCTTCTTATTTCCTGTTTTTCCTGGCTTGAAACATGCAGTATCCATTTCTTTTGTAAGGGGGAAAAAGGGTTTTTATGGTTTTTTTGGTTGGGTGAATACTAAAAGGGATGGTCACCAAGGAATTGAATAAATATCAATCCCTCATAAAAAATCCTCAAGTCAAAATGACTTTTATGATAGTTTATTTACAAATGAGAGAAGGGAGAGAAAGTAAGAAAATCAGAAAGAGGACAGGGTAGGATAAGTAATCTAACAGACTGAGTAATTTGCTCCAGCTCTGGTTCAACCCAGGCAGCTTTAACTTGTCCTTAATTGGAGAAGACTGAGCTGAGACTCCCTGAGGCCCAAGGGCCAGGGATGAATGAAGCAAAAGCTTAGTCTCTGGTCCTCTCTTGAAAGGAAAGTTCCTTCAGAGAAATCCAGGAAGATTTAGTCTTTATACTCACCATGTGTAATTCCAAGGGAGAGATTAAGAGCAGTCTCACCTAGTCCAAAGTCTCAGCAAGAGCTTCTCCAAGTCCAAGACACAATCAAGAAGAGTGCCTTCAGGTCCAAGACACAAGCCAGAAGAGAGCTACATGAAGTTGTCACTCCCTTTTAAAAGCACTTCTTTTTCATCACTTCCTGTGCCTTCTTCCTAGTTGACGTGTCTAATCACAACAGACACTTTGCTTAAGACTGCCCAGGGAGCAGTCAGTCAATTCTGATTCTTCACCCACTCTTGCACATGTGTGTCACAGACTTCACACTTGAGAATTAAGTGGGGTTGTTTTCTTCTTTGGTGATTAAATCTAAGAATGGGCATGGTAGATTTAATCTCATTATCACATTTCTAGCTTGAATATTAAAAAATTAAGATAGCTTTTTCACTCTTTTATGCTCACTACAAAAGGGCAGTTTTCTAATGACCTGTATTGCTTTTAGATTATTTTAGTGGCTCTCTAGGGAATTAGTAGAAGTCATATACTGTAAGGGATAAAAATAAAAGAGTTGGACTAAATTTATGAGAGTGTGGGCATCAAGAATTATTACTCAATTCCAAATAACGTTTTATGGTAGTTTATTTGCAAAGGAAAAAGAGTGAAAGTGAGAAAATCAGAGAGTAGACATTTACTTGGCCAGTACGAACTGTTAGGATAATAACAAATATCTGAAGGTTAAATAGCAAAATCTGTGGGTGAATAACTCCTAGGTGGGTTTGGGTAAGGGGAGGAATGGGGAAATGGAGTAGAGAGGGACATCGCCACCAGGAGAATCAGCTGGGTTTAACACAGTGGGTTCTTGATGTCAGTTATGTGCCAGGTTTGTTTGGGAAAGGAGGAAAAACAAAGAAGGTCTGTATAAAAGGGTTTGATAACAAAATGGGATGGGGAGTGAAGGGAAGTAGGAAAACTAACACTCAGGTCTAGTCATAACTACTAGGGGATAGAGGGATGGACACAGACTACACTGAAACTAAATTTCTGAGCAGACTGCCTAAGGCAGTGAAGGGCAACCTTTTGAGCTTGGTGAGCCAAAATTCACCCCAAAAACAGAGCATAACTTCAGTGGTGTGTCACTTTGAGAAAAAACCATAATTTTGTGATATTTATAGTTTAAATAACAAAAATATATAATCATAATATATAACTATTTAATAAACCAAAATAGGTAAATTAATATAGGTAGAATTGTCATCTATAGTGCACAGAGTGTCTACACTATACTACAGCAAATGTTTCATCCTCAGCATGCGGCCCCATACTTCTCTGTATGTGGCCTCATGTGTCATCGAAAATGGCTACACATGTCAATGCTGACACGCATGTCATAGGTTTGCCATCACCAGCCTAAGACAAGGCAGTCTGGCTTGACAGAGGTTAGGGGAATCTCATGAAGATGTCTTTAGTTGGTCTCAGGATATCACATCTGGTCACAGGAAATCAGGATACACAGCAAGATAAAATCCACAGTTGAAGTGAGGGAGTTGGGATAATCTGTGTGTGTCCACTACACCAGATAAATCCACTTCTTGACCTGAAGCTTCATTGTTCTTGATTGAATATATAATGTCCAAATCCAAGGAAACAACTCCAGAGTATATAATTCTCCAAACGACATAGGCTCACCCTGACAGCTGTTCCAAACCCAACTGTCAGCCTCCAGAGTCACTGTGTGAGCCCCTGTGACAAGATTCTAAGTTCTCTTGCCAGCCAGTCTGCTCTGCTATTTATATATCTCTGCTATTTACCTCAAGACTTCTATTTCTCTACAACAGAACCAGGCAGGGCTTACGAGACCCCAGCAAAGAGGACCCAGAGGAAAATTTAACAAGGGTTTTAGACATGAGGCCTCCTCTAAGACAAGAGGCCTTTTCAGAGGCTAGTACCTCCAGAACAAGCCAGGGAAAGGAGTCAGCCTTTGTCACTCACCCATGTGGTAGTCCTAATAGAAAATAGAAAGTAGTCCTCAGCCAGCACTCCTCCAGGGTCAAGTTGAAGGCTCAAGCCTCCTCACAGGAAGTTCTTGCCACTTTTAAAGTCTTATTCCTTTCAACACTTCCTGCCCCTTCCTTACACTTTACATGGACCAATTACAGCTAAAGCTTTGTTTAGGACTGCTCAGGGGGCAGTCAGTGGGTTCTGATTTGTCACTCACTTTCACACACGTGGGTCACAGACCTCCCCATACTTAAGGATAAGTGGGGTGTATATACTTTTGGTGATTAAATCTAAAAATGGGCAAAGGAGAGTTAATCCAATCTTCACAATACTCACATAAAGACTTGGTTTCTAATTAAGTCTGCCTTTCTGTACATATGTGTGTGTGTGTGTGTGTGTGTGTATTATATATATAAAGAGAGAGAAAGAGAGAGAGAGAGAGAGTTACTACCTTTAGATGACAAGTTTGTTGTAAAGCCTATGACTTCTGTTACACTGGCTTCTGATTATGTTTCTGAAAAGACAGTCTCTGATGACAATGATGAGACATCTTACCCAAACTTATGGGATGCAGCCAAAGCAGTTCTAAGAGGAAAATTTATATCACTGAGTGAATATATTAACAAATTAGGGAGGGCAGAGGTTAATGAACTGGGCATGCAACTTAAAAAACTAGAAAATGAACAAATTAAAAGTCCTCAGATGAAAACTAAATTAGAAAGACTAAAAATCAAAGGAGAAATTAATAAAATTGAAAGTAAAAGAACTATTGAATTAATAAATAAGCCCAGAAGCTGGTATTTTGAAAAAACAGATAAAATAGACAAAGTATTGGTTAATCTAATTAAAAAAAGGAAAGAAAAAAACCAAATTAATAGTATCAAAGATAAAAAAGGAGACCTTACCTCTAATGAAGAGGAAGTTAAGGCAATCATTAAAAACTATTTTGCCCAATTATATAGCAATAAATTTAACAATCTAGGTGATATGGATGAATATTTGCAAAAATATAAATTGCCTAGATTAACAGCAGAAGAAATAGAATACTTAAATAATCCAATATCAGAAAAAGAAATTGAACAGGCCATTAAAGAACTCCCTAAGAAAAAATCATCAGGGCCTGATGGATTCACAAGTGAATTCTATCAAACATTCAAAGAACAATTAATCCCAATACTACACAAATTATTTGATATAATAAGCCAAGAAGGAATCTTACCAAACTCCTTTTATGACACAAATATGGTACTGATTCCAAAGCCAGGCAGATCAAAAACAGAGAAAGAAAATTACAGACCAATCTCCTTAATGAACATAGATGCAAAAATCTTAAATAGAATATTAGCAAAAAGACTCCAGCAAGTGATAAAGAGGGTTATTTATCATGATCAGGTGGGATTTATACCAGGAATGCAAGGATGGTTCAACATTAGGAAAACCATCCACATAATTGACCATATCAACAAGCAAACCAACAAAAACCACATGATAATCTCAATAGATGCAGAAAAAGCCTTTGACAAAATACAACACCCATTCGTACTGAAAACACTAGAAAGTATAGGAATAGAAGGTTCTTTCCTGAAAATAATAAACAGTATATATCTTATAAATATGAAAAATAATAAAGGCTGCTATAATAATATAAATTAGTATTTTAATTAAAGCCATGTTGATAGATAAAGTTATTAGACCACGCGCTTGTAAGAATTCAAAACTGCCGCCTCCATTTTGTTACCTCTCCCTCAGTCTGCTGGCCAAAGAGAGCACTCCCACCTAACCCAGGAGATTAAAACTCTTCTCTGCATCGACGTAGGCCTCCCCACGCCCAAAGAACCAGAAACGGAAACCCGTTGGACCACGGGAAATGTAGTTTGATACATTTCCCAAATTTCACTTTTACAATCTTAAACCATCAACAAGCATCATATGCAATGGGGATAAATTAGAAGCCTTTCCAATAAGATCAGGTGTGAAACAAGGATGCCCATTATTACCTCTTTTATTTAACATTGTACTAAAGACGCTATCAGTAGCAATTAGAGAAGAAAAGGAAATTGAAGGTATTAAAATAGGCAAGGAGGAGACTAAGCTATCACTCTGCAGATGATATGATGGTCTACTTAAAAAATCCTAGAGAATCAACTAAAAAGCTAGTAGAAATGATCAACAACTTTAGCAAAGTTGCAGGATACAAAATAAATGCACATAAATCATCAGCATTTCTATATATTTCCAACACATCACAGCAGCAAGAGGTAGAAAGAGAAACTCCATTTAAAATCACCCTAGACAATATAAAATACTTAGGAATCTATCTACCAAAACAAAAACAGGAATTATACGAACATCACTACAAAAAACTTTCCAAAAAAATAAAACTAGATCTAAACAATTGGAAAAACATTGAGTGCTCATGGGTAGGACGAGCTAACATAATAAAAATGACCATTCTACCCAAATTAATTTACGTATTTAGTGTCATACCTATCAAACTACCAAAAACATTTTTTACTACATTAGAAAAAACTATAACAAAGTTTATTTGGAAGAACAAAAGATCAAGAATATCAAGGGAAATAATGAAAAAAAACGTGAAGGAAGGTGGCTTAGCAGTACCAGATATTAAGCTATACTATAAAGCAGCTGTCATCAAAACAATATGGTACTGGCTAAGAGATAGAAGGGAGGATCAGTGGAATAGACTTGGGGTAAGTGATGTCAGCAAGACAGTGTATGATAAACGCAAAGAATCCAACTTTTGGGACAAAAATCCACTATTTGACAAAAACTGCTGGGAAAATTAGAAAACAATATGGGAGAGATTAGGTTTAGATCAACATCTCACACCATACACCAAGATAAATTCAGAATGGGTGAAAGACTTGAATATAAAGAAGGAAACTATAAGTAAATTAGGTGAACACAAAATAGTATACTTGTCAGATCTCTGGAAAAGGAAAGATTTTAAAACCAAACAAGAATTAGAGAAAATTACAAAATGTAAAATAAATAAATTTGATTATATTAAATTAAAAAGGTTTTGTACAAGGGAAAATAATGCAACCAAAATCAGAAGGGAAACAACAAACTGGGAAAAAATCTTTATAACAAAAAATTCTGACAGAGGTCTAATTACTCAAATATACAAGGAGTTAAATCAATTGTATAAAAAAATCAAGCCATTCCCCAATTAATAAATGGGCAAGGGACATGAATAGGCAATTTTCAGATCAAGAAATCAAAAGTATTAATAAGCACATGAGAAAGTGTTCTAAATCTCTAATAATTAGAGAAATGCAAATCAAAACAACTCTGAGGTACCACCTCACGCCTAGCAGATAGGCTAAAATGATAGCAGGGGAAAGTAATGAATGTTGGAGGGCATGTGGCAAAATTGGGATGTTAATGCATTGCTGGTAGAGTTGTGAACTGATCCAACTATTCTGGAGGGCAATTTGGAACTATGCCCAAAGAGCGATAAAAGAATGCCTGCCCTTTGATCCAGCCATACAATTGCTGGGATTGTACCCCAAAGAGATCATAGATAAACAGACTTGCACAAAAATATTTATACCTGCGCTCTTTGTGGTGGCAAAAAAACTGGAAAGCAAGGATATGCCCTTCAATTGGGGAATGGCTGAACAAATTGTGGTATATGTTGGTGATGGAATACTATTGTGCTCAAAGGAATAATAACCTGGAGGAATTCCATGTGAACTGGAAAGACCTCCAGGAACTGATGTAGAGTGAAAGGAGCAGAGCCAGAAAAACATTGTACACAGAGACTGATATATTATGGTAAAATTGAATGTAATGGACATCTGTACTAGCAACAATGCAATGACCCAAGACAATTCGGAGGGATTTATGGAAAGGAACACTATCCACATTCAGAGGAAGAACTGCAGGAGTAGAAACACAGAAGAAAAACAATTGCGTGGACACTTGGGTTGATGAGAACATGATTTGGGACTTAGGCCTGAAAAGACCACACCCATGTAACTATCAATAATGTGAAATAAGTCTTGACTGACCACATCAGTGGAAATGCGAATTAGCTACGGGGAGGGGGAGGGGGTTACTAGGGGGATGGGGGAGGTTAAGGGGGTGAAGCGTAAAGTAAAAACATGACTTATGTAACCAGGGAAATTTTTTCTAAAAATAAAAAATTATTTAAAAAAAACATTTAAAAAAAAGACAGTCTCTGAAGATAATGACGGATTACTTGGTTTCAGGGAGAGTTTCTACTTTAGCAAGAATATCCACTGACAAAAGTACTGGATCTAGTATGTCATTTACCAGCAATCATATAAGGAGTTGTCTAGACCAGTGATGGGCAAACTATTCCCCGAGGGCCAGATCCAGGCCATAGTTTGCCCATCACCGCCTTAAGCAATTCCCTAATCACTACATCTAGATGTGGGGGCATAGTGATTAGGAATTGTTTAAGGCAGTGATGGGCAAACTACGTCCTGGATCTGGCCCGTGGGGAATAGTTTGCCCATCACCAGTCTAGACAGTGCAGAGATGAGATGAAATGTAAAAATATGTAATTAGCAGTCCTTGCAATTTCTGTATGTTATGATGAGGCTTAAGAATCACCATCCCAGCAGATTGTAATGGTAGTTATAAGTTGTGATTGATTCTTCCTTTTCAGTTTGTTTTTGTCAAGTGCATGTTTGTGAGCATCCTATTGAAGTATTTCTTTGGGGTGTAGGAATAGAAACTTGACAACCCCAACTGTCTCTAAGATATACCTGAGGGGGATTTCTAGAAGCATTATTCAAGTAATCTGGAGCTAGTTCCTGTCACATATAGGCTAAAAGGGAGTAAATAGAGAAAGACATGGACTTATCCAGTAGTATCATGGAGACTAGAACCCACATAGAGCTAGTGACTGACAAATAGTCAAAGGATATGAACAGGCAATTCTCAAATAAAGAAATTAAAACTATCTTTTAGTCATATGAAAAAATACTCCAAATCACTATTAGAGAACTGCACATTAAAACAACTCTGAGACTACCTCACACCTCAAACTGATTAATATGGCAAAAAAGGAAAATAATAAATGTTGAAGGGGATGTGAAAAAATTAAGACACTAATACATTGTTGGTGGAGCTGTGAATGGCTATAGTCATTCTGGAGAACAATTTGGAATTATGCCCAAAGAGCCATAAAACTGTGCATGCTTTTTGATTCAGAAATACCCCCTATTATATCTATATCCCAAAGAGGTCAGAGAGGTAGAAATGATCATTTTGTACAAAGATATTTATAGCAGCTCTTTTTATGATGGCAAAGAACTATAAAATGAAGGGATGACCACCAGTTGAGGAATGACTGAACAAGTGTTGATATATAATTGTTATGGAATACTATTATGCCATGAATCTCCCATTAAAATTATTGGGAAATACATATAAGGCTCTACCAATTTCAATTCATGACAGTTCAAAATATGCTGGGTTAAATATTATTAGCCATTGTGTTTACAGTGGAGGGCTGGTAGAGTATTATGTATGATTTTTGGCCCAGAGAAAAGGTTCCAAAGAATTTGGTCTCACTCTGACAGAGTGTGAACCTCCCTTATTCAAACCAAAACCCTTGAGAATTTTAAGGGGTGATAGGAGGGAGGGAAGTTGACTACTGAAATAAAAATGAGGGTTTGGGGATGGGATTGGATGTTATTTAGGCCAGTATCAGAAGAGTGACCTGGGTTTTGGGAAGACCACTAAGCCCAGTGCTGGCAGAGCCAGACACTGATATGACACACCCACCCATTAAGATGATATATAAAAGTTATTTTAGTTTTTAACAAGGGAAAAGTAAGAAGGTAATTGGACAACTTAACATAAAGGTTTCTGTCTAAACCCCATCAAGATCTAAATGTCCTGTCACTAGGAATCTTCTTGGATTTAGCTACACTGAGCTCACCTATCTATCTAGGGACCCAGACACTAATATAAATATCCTACACTAACTCAAAACAACCCCCCTTTTGGTGGTAATGGAGGTAGTTAGGCAGTTAGGCAGAACAGGACCCAAGAAGAGGGTTCTGGATCCTAAAGGACCCAAACCAAATTCTCACAGACAGATGGCTCAGCTGTACAGGATTACACAGGAAACTCAGTAGATGTTTCAATCAAGTAACAGGGAAGCAGGTAGGATGGAGAAGTCCAGATATGACACAGCCAGCAAAAGCAAGTAGCCAGTTCCCCCAGGTAAATGCCAGAGAGAGAGAAAAAACAACAGTAAGCCAACTGACTCTTCCCCCAAGAATTCTAGAATCCCTTACTCTGCTTTCCCATGCCTCTGCCCTCTGCATACACACTTAACTTTACTTATAAGTTCCCCTTTGCACAAAGCCAGAATAGTGTTGAAAACAATGTTTTGGCATTTGTGCACTAACAAACTTATATCCCACCTACACTAAATCTTACCCAAAATAATAAACAACCTATACTCACTTATCTTATCCTATCTAATACTACCTTACTCTAAGGATTCAAACAAAGGAAAGGAAAGGGGAAAAATTATACATTGAACAGTTACAAAGTTCAAAATACAAAGCAAGCATATTCAAAAGCAAAATAAGCAAAAAACATCAAACTAGAAATACAAACACAAAACTTCATGAAAACATTGAAATCATAAAAATACTACTCTTATAAACTAATACAGAAAAATTCTATTACTATTGTAATAAATAAATAGAAAACAAAAAATTTTGAAAAAGTACAACACAACATTGCATGAGCTTTTACAAAAAAAAAAGTTAAACCAATCCATCAAACGAACTTGTGCAGAATACATTCAAAATTAGATGAAAATTCAACACAATCTTATTCTAAATTAAACCCTTATTCTCATTACACAAAACTGAACTTTTATACAGAACTGTATATCTAATTATTCTTTGTAAAAACTTAATCAGTATCAAATATTAACTATACACAGAATTTTCCATATATATACATGAAATACACACAATATATGTATACAATACATACATGTACATAGCCACATATTTATGTACATGTTACATGTATACATATGTGCAGTATGATACAATTTTCTACCCTATGATATACACTAGTTACATGTATTTACATATCTGTGTGATGCATAATATGTAATACATGTTGTTTTGTGTATTGTAATGTATTTTGTAATATATTTCAGTACTCTACGTTATCTTATCAACCCTAAACTCTAATCTATCTAACTTCAGCCCTATCTTAATGAAATCTCTTAAAACTAACCTTATCTACCTAGACTACTACTATTCTAAGCTATCTAAACTAAAACTAATGATAACATGATGACTTTGTCTTAAAGTTCAAGTTTAGATGAAAGCAAAAAAATAGCCTCCACATCCCCTTTTCTAGTCAGGATAAAAACTGGATACCTCTGCCCCAAGAGTATTGGGGTTACAAGGCTTCGCATTTGGGGATGCAAGAAGAATATCATCCACAAAATGCACCAATTTACTCTCTTTGAATTGTATACTTTTAAAATCTCTATTTAAAATTTGTGAAAATTGGGTAGGTGAATCTGTGAACCCTTGAGGTAAACGAGTCCAGGTCCATGTGTCTTTTCCCATGTAAAAGCAAAGATCTTTTGAGAATCCTCATGAATTGGAATTGAGAAAAAAGCTGATCATAAGTCTACCACAGTGAAATATCTTGCCTGGCTTGGAATGGAAGAAATTATAGCAGCTGAACTTGGTACAACAGGATGAGTTTTGATCACATAATCATTAACAGCCCTTAAAACTTGAATAAAATGATACACAAATCTGCCATTCTCATCCAAGTTTGGCTTTTTTATGGGAAGAATGGGTGTATTAAATTCTGAGAAGCAAGGTATGATGATCCCTTGTTGGATTAGGGATTCTATAATTGGTCTTATGTCCTCAATTGCTTCTGTAGTCAAGGGATATTGAGGTACACAAGGAACTGATCCTCCCTTAGTCCTCACCCTGAATGAAGTAGCTGATATCAATAAACCCACATCTGTAAAAGACTTTATTTATAGATCCTTAGGGATATCCTCAGGTATTGGAAAAACTGAACCTGAGTCACCCGCTGTACTCACTGAATCTAAGAAAAGCATTGGAAAAGCTTTCAAATATTCTTCTGGTAGCTATGAATTTTTACACATTTTTAAAATTGCACGTGCAATTTTTATATTTAAAGCACAAGTTATCTAAATTGAAAGAGTTTTTGATTATTAGATTAGTGTAGGTTTAGTATATTCATTAGTTCTAACTGTAACTACCTGCTCAAAAGTAGCCTTAGACTACTGAAACTCCCACTGGTATTTTGCTAATATGGGACTTTATGTATGTCTGATTTGATGAAGTGGGATCAACAAAGGAGCACAGATTTCATCTATACAGTGCCAAAGAAGCACAGATACCTACAAGTGCCAAAGCAGCTAAAATTCATCTGTTTTGTTTAAATGCATTTGTTTTATGTATATATATATGTTTTGTTGTGAAAGAAGGGGACTGCCCCCTGAATTTTTTGTAAAAGAAGTGCCAAGTGTTTGATTTCTTTATATTGAAAATTCATTTTAAAAAATCATTAAAAAAATATATATATAGATCTCCTATAATCAGTGACAATGAGAAAAAAATGTATATGTATGTTGCAATTCATGTCACTTAAGGAGGGGTAGAATATAAAGGTTCTTACCCAAGAATCTAGATGCATTTCCTCTTAGCTTAGTCATGATCCACAGTGTGAGTGCAAATGAGGTAAAACAATGGGGTTATAAAAGCAATAATACATTTAAGAAAATACAAAAATTTCACAAAAAGCATGAAATGGAAATCAATTCAATACAGATTTCCTTCAATGTAATATATGTTCAAATACAGTGAAACAACAATAACAAAAAAAAAAAAAACAAAGTACAGATGTATCAATAAGGAAGTCACAAATACAATCAATAGTCAATTTCAATACAGGTCAATTATTCAGTTTCAACAGAAGGTACTAATTTTACATGGCTACAATGAATCCATGAGCCCTACTCCCCAATTTTTTTTTAAATTTTAAACCTTTAACTTCTGTGTATTGACTTATAGGTGGAAGATTGGTAAGGGTAGGCAATGGGGGTCAAGTGACTTGCCCAGGGTCACACAGCTGGGAAGTGTCTGAGGCCGGATTTGAACCTAGGACCTCCTGTCTCTAGGCCTGGCTCTCAATCCACTGAGCTACCCAGCTGCCCCCTCTACTCCCCAATTTTAATAGCTGTTGGTGTAGTCAATAGGACCTGGAATGGTCCTTTATAAGCAGGTTCAGTTGACCGAGTGAATTTGAAGTTCTGTATGTACACACTATCACCTGGGTTTAGATTGTGAAGTGAGAAGTCAATGGGGCCTGCCTGAACAGCAGCTCCAGAATCATGGAGCTCTCACAATTTGATTTGTAATTCTTTGATGTGCATGGCAATGGTTGTATCCCCTCCTAACAATGAAGAATAAACAGGGGTAAATGGTTGAGCCTGAATAACTGAATGTCCAAATAGCATCTCAAATGGTGAGATGTGCAAATCACCTCTGGGTCAGCTTAAGATAAAATAGATAAAATAGAGCCAGAAGGAGAATTTCGGGCTATTTTCGATTAGTCTCCATGTACAATTTGCCAATCATAGTTTTAAGTTCTTTATTCATCCATTTAACTTGGCTGGAGCTCTGGAGATGATAAGATGTATGAAATTTAGGAGTTATCCCCCAAAATGAATAAATTTGTGATGACGGAATCTGTAAAATGGGTTCCTCTATCCGAATCAATCCATGCTGGCAGTCCAAAATGAGGAATAATTTCTTTTAGGAGGACTTTGGCAACAAAAGCTGCTGTGGCCCGAGCAGTAGGAAAGGCTTCAGGCCACCTGGTCAGCTGATCAACTATGACCAGGCAAAATTTATACTGTCCAGCTTTCGGCATAGAGATAAAATCAATTTGTAAATGTTCTGTTTCCAATTTAAGTGGTTCAGAGACTGAATTTTTTGTAAGTGCTACAAGGGGTTTTGTGATTTCCCTATAGCAAGGAATCCACTGCCGACAGAATCCCATTGCTCCAAGAACTGCCCTTAATTGCCTTTTTTTTTTTTTTGTGGTAGGAGCACTTAATTTTTGGATATTTTCAGTACATTTTGGAGAAATAAGACGGGACCTAGCAGTTAAAATGAAACCTAAATATTGGACCTTGGGAGACACCACTGAACTTTGTCTTTTGAGACCTTATGGCCTCTCTTATATAGTTCCAAAAGGAGGTGCTTGCTGTCCTCCTGACACTCTTCCTCACTTGGTGAAGCCAAGGACAAATCATCCATATATTGGATTAAAAAGCTGTGTTTGAATTTGATGGTATCTGTATCCACATTTAAGAATTTTGTAAATAATGTAGGGCTGTCCATGAACCCTTGAGGCAATCGAGTTCAGGTCCACTGGGAATCTTTCCAGGTGAAAGCAAAGATATGCCTAGAATCCTCATGCACAGGTATAAAAAAGAAAGCAGAGCACAAGTTTACAACAGTAAAGTGTGTAGCTGTGCTGGGAATAGAAGAAATTATTGTATTTGGGTTTGAAACCACAGGATGTCTTTTCATAACATGATTATTTACAGCTCTTAGGTCTTGGACAAATCAATATTGAGCTTTTCCATCTGGGCCTATTTTTGGCTTTTTAACAGGTAAAATAGGTATATTATATTTTGATTTATATGGAATGATTATCCCTTGTTCAATTAATGAATTTTTCACTGGGGTAATTCCCTCAATTGCTTCTTTTGATAGAGGGTATTGAGGAATGGAGGGAGCTGGACCTCCTTTTGTCTTAACTTGAGCGGGAACTGCTGATTTAAGTAGGCCTATATCAGAAGAAGATGTGGCCCAAAGAGACTCAGGGATGTCAGTAGGTATTCCCAAAGTGGGAGGCTCGTTCACCTCCTGGATCTCTGAGAAAAGTACAGGGAGAAAATTTAAAGATTTCTTGGATATTTCCAATGACATAGAACCATCTGGAGAGCAGGTTTTTGTGGCTCTAAGCTTTCACAAAAGGTCTCTTCCCAGCAAATTTATAGGGGATCCAGGCATTAAAAGAAATGTATGTTCTACAGTTAGCGGTCCCACGCTTACCATGACAGGAGAAAGTTTTGGGACCTGTTGAAGTTTTCTAGATACACCTATTACTTTTAGGGAGCCAATAGAGTCACAAGCTAAATCAGTTGTTCTCCTCAATACAGACCTGGAAGCTCCAGTGTCCATGTCCAGGAGACAATCGTAATAAGTGTCACCAACTCTCAATGTCATGTGAGGCCTGTAAGTATGGGGGGGAGGGGGCTGTGGATAGGGACAACAGGCAGCAGGATATCAGGGTCTGGAAAATCAAAGGCTGCATCCTCTGATTCCCATGCTCCAACCCCCCCCCCCCCACACACACACTCCTTCATAATGTTTTTGTAGTTCCTTTGGCTCCCCCTTGAGGGGCATTAGCTCTAGAAGTAGTCTGTGGACAAGCTCCACTTTGAAGATACTGTTGTAGGGTCATTTGTTGTGAGTTATGTGCCTGGTTATCAGTCCTGAAATTGTGATTCCTATAGGTATTGTTCCAATAGTTGTTTCTGAAATTAGTATGGTTTCTGTAGTTATTATTATTGTTATTACTGTTCCTAATTGCCTGTAACAGATCCTGCAATGCATCATTAAGTGGCCCTTCTTGTTACAGAAGTGGCAGGTCAGAGATTGGTAACTACACTCTCTGAAAGGGGTAAGTGGTATTGGTGTAGTAACATCATGCCCTCTTTCCTGTTTTTCTAGTTTATTACATAATGATTTCAGTTCTTTTTGTATGATATCTAATAATTCATTAATTTGTACGTTTGTCTCTTCATGTTTTTTAGTGACATACACAGCTATTTTCCTTAATTCATCCAGATCCATTTCTGGGTATTTGGGACAATGCATCTTAAAGTAATCCTTGACCACTCTGCTAGAATTGTTTATAAATTGTCACCTTATTTGTCTTATGCCTTGCTCCATTGATAAATCCAAGTCCAAATATCTAGCTCCCAATTCAATAAGCCTGTAGATAAACTGAGAGGGAATTTTATTGTCATTTTACGTTAGGCGATCAAATTTGGTCCAGTTGTCTGAAAGTTCTGCACATTCTTTCATTGCTTTTAATATTGCTGCCCTAGCATTATTTAACTGCAAATATTCCCCTGGATCATTATAATCCAATGAGGATCCTCGCATGGCCAGTGTACTGCATTTTGTCTTCTGGCCTTATTTTCATGAGAGATTATTTTGTTTCTTTCTCTCTCTGTCAGGAAGATCTGGAGTAATTTTTCCACATCCTTATAGGAAAGATTGTATTGGAAAAATATGTCTTCCATCCTTTTCATTATAGTTATGGGTTAGTCATTATATTTTGGAACAAATTTTTTAAATTCTTTGATATCTTGAGGAGTGAATGGAGTATGGTGTGTTAAATTTATCACATCCCCAGATTGGTCTAATGTAGGCACTTCCCTTAAAGGGAAAATGCCGTCACAGGAATCATATGAATCACAATCATAGCATGGTATTGGTTTCTTTTGAGTCATTTTAGTACTTACTGTGGCAGAACAGGTCATTTGAGGTATTTGCGTGCTTACTGTGGCATGGGGTAGGAACTGATATGGTCTTGGTTGGGGTTAGTTGTGGATTGGGAGAAGGGACATACATTTTCCCAGGATTTCACATCTTTATCACCTTCTTCTAATTTAACACTACTCTCATTGCTCCCCTTAACCTCTACCTTTGTTTCATTGTTCACATTTATAATCACTTTTTCCTTATCCATTTCACATTCTTCATTATTTTCCATTATTATACAATCATTAGAATTTTCAACTATTTTTACATCACAATTTTCTTTTTCCTCACATTCATTGACATTAATTACATTTTCATTTGTTTTAATTTCATTATTTACAGATTCATTAACTTTATCCTCATTACACCCAATACCATTAATCTTAAATCCATTTTTCATTGATTCACCCAATACTTGAGAACTTTGGGTACACCTCCATACTGAACATGCCCCTTTGTTCTGATCTCCCTTCTGGCCACTGTTATACACAATGGGGTAAAGAAGGATGGTGCTCCAGATCTCCTTTCCCTAGAAGCATACTCATTTCTAGCCTGCACTGATCTCAATGCTGCAACCATTTTCACTTCTTTAATTTCACTATCTTTTGCCCTTCTGTTTGCATCTTTCAATTGTCTCTTTAAGTCCTCAATTATAGAATCCTTATCATCATTAGTTTTATCCTTGTCAGCTGCAAACACATATGTAGCCTTCCTCTTTAGTTTTTCCAAACTCAATAATTCCCAGTCTGGGCAATTGTTCTTTAAAAATTTCTTTGCTGAAGCACAAGCATTGTTCACAAATAATCTTTTAATGTGTGCGGTTGTTTCTTCAGCAAGCACATCTAACCCCAATTGCATTTCTGCTGCATCTATCAACCTATCTAGAAAACCTGCTGGTGATTCATCAATAATTTGTTTTATTCTTTCAAACTTTGACCATGCATCTGGTCTTCTAGAATTTCTTTCCATCACCCAATCATGGATTCTCTTGCCTGTTTAAAATTTCTATAGTTGGCTACTGAATTTAAATCTAATTCTTCTTAGTGCTCAGGCCATGGTGCTAAAGGAGGATTATTTCTTGTCTACTTAAAGAATTGTCGTCTCTCTCTTTTGTTAATAATTCCTCCATGAGCAAGAAAAAATCTGCATAGTGTGGATAGCAGATTCTCATTGCTCTTTTAAACACTCTAATTACTTTATTTGGCTTGTCAAAGAACTTGGGGGTTCTCCTTTTAATCACATCTAACTCTGCAGCAGATAACTGCTTGTGTGACTTCAGATGCAAAACCCCTTGTTCAGGTGAAATGAAAGGCATATCTCTTAAAGGGAACAAGGAAGCAATATTTGTGTTAAGTGCTTCTGTTTCCCTTTACAGTCTAGTTCCCTTTACAGTCCTCTACAGGGAGTTTTTGCTTTTATATCACTTCCTTCTGGATTTTCAACACTAAACATAACAACATTCTTACAGTCAAAACCAATATTTTTACCATTAACATTATTATTCACCAGATTTTGATTAGAACATGTTTCCATCATTTCCAGCTTTGCTTGCATTAATACCATCATTTGTTTATCTCTGAGTCCCTGAATATCCAAGTAACCACATTCTTGATTTTACATAGAGTTACAATAACAATCCATCTATACTTATACACAATCACAAAACCTATGGAAAGAATTGGTACAAAGGAACAAACATGCTGCATTGATAGTCTCATAAGAGGTTTTAGAAATTAATAATCAAGCGGTGTATAAAAATAACCAGGAAATACTGTAAAAACCAGATATGGTGTCCACATTAAACAATCATAGAACATTTCCATTATTCCCTGTACCTTATTGACAGCCATACAAGAATAATGAGGAACTAATACCTTATAAACAATTGGTTGGGTGAAATTAGAAACCACAATTGTAAAATAAAGCTCTACTTAAGATTTATAATTTTCAACTTCAGCACTGGGTAGTGGACAGAAATGATAGCTTTTGCTAGACAACTGTCTGTCTAGTGGTGGATTTCAGCACCTGGACAGCTGCCTCTCCTTCAACAAGGTGCTCCCTTGACAGACAGCTCCTCAAAGTTTCACAGGCTGTCAATTATGTAACTGTCTCTGAGAACCTCTGCACTCAGGCTTGAAATTAAGGATTCTGCCTTACCCCAAACTAACTAACCCTAGGTTCAATCCCTTTAGCTTGCCAACTGCAATAAAAGTGAGGGTTTGGGGATGGGATTGGATGTTATTTAGGCCAGTATCATAAGAATAACCTGGGTTTTGGGAAGGCCACTAAGCCCAGTGCTGGCAGAACCAGACACTGATATGACATACACACCCACTAAGATGATATATAAAAGTTGTTTTAGTTTTTAACAAAGGAAAAGTAAGAAGGTAATTGGACAACTTAAGATAAAGGTTTCTGTTTAAATCTCACAAGATCTAAATGTCCTGTCACCAGGAGTCTTCTTGGATTTAGCTACACTGAGCTCACCTATCTATCTAGGGACCCAGACACTAATATAAATATCCTACACTAACCCAAAACAACCCCCCTTTTGGTGGTAATGGAGGTAGTTAGGCAGTTAGGCAGGACAGGACTCAAGAAGAGGGTTTTGAATCCTAAAGGACCCAAACCAAATTCTCACAGACAGATGGCTCAGCTGTATAGGATTACACAGGAAACTCAGTAGATGTTTCAATCAAGTAACAGGGAAGCAGGTGGGATGGAGAAGTCCAGATATGACACAGCCAGCAAAAGCAAGTAGCCAGTTCCCCCAGGTAAATGCCAGAGAGAGAGAAAAAACAACAGTAAGCCAACTGACTCTTCCCCCAAGAATTCTAAAATCCCTTACTCTGCTTTCCCATGCCTCTGCCCTCTGCACACACACTTTACTTATAACACTACTCTGAAGCAAAAGTGCCTTCAGAATGTAAAGAGATCTAGTATAGTGATTCCCAATTTGCATTATATTAGAAAACTCTTAAGGTTGTATATACCAGCCACATCTAAACCCTAATGAATCATTATCTAGAATGGAGCACTGGGAGGGAAATAATTACAATAGCCAACATTTATATAGAGCTTGGTAGATGTATGGGCAAGGCACTCTGCTAAACACTTTACAAACAATTATTCCCTGCCAGCAACCCTGAGAAATGAGTGGACTCATTGAAAAGATGCTTATTTAACTTCAATTTTTTTTAAACCCTTAACTTCTGTGTATTGGCTCTTAGGTGGAAGAGTGGTAAGGGTGGGCAATGGAGGTCAAGTGACTTGCCCAGGGTCACACAGGTGGGAAGTGTCTGAGGCTGGATTTGATCCTAGAACCTCCCATCTCTAGGCCTGACTCTCAATCCACTGACCTACCCAGCTGCCCCTTTAACTTCAATTTTAACAGACAAGAAAAGACTAAAATAGATTCAGTAACTCTCATCTAAGAAAACTGATTTCACTGAAATCTTTTTTTTAAAACAAAATGTTTTTGATTTTAACTCACTTATGTTTGTCCTACAAGTTTTTTTTATCATTGTCTAATTATTTCTATATTTTTCTGAGGTATTTGAAAGACACAATAATAATATACATGAATATATTTGCTAGCAAGTAGATGGCAAGCTTAGGAACCTAAAAGATATTTGAATATTAATTTCAACAACACTTTACAGGTTACAGATTACAGATTTCTGTCCAGATTACAGAAATTTGCTATGCAAGAAAAGAAAGAAACAAAGTTATAACAGAGCGAACATATTCCCCTAGCTCAATTGGAGTCCAGGTGAGAGTTAAATCCATCAGCTAATCAAGTTGTTAATAGGGTATCATAGCCTGCTCATATTAACCGGGTAGGAAAGTTTCCTGTAGCAATTCTCAGGTCTCACTCCTTTTGAGTGACTGACATTTCCCTCAAAATACTAAATTATTGGGGGCAGCTGGGTAGCTCAGTGGATTGGGAGCCAGGCCTAGAGACGGGAGGTCCTAAGTGGGAGGTCCTAAGTTCAAATCTGGCCTCAGACGCTTCCCAGCTGTGTGACCTTGGGCAAGTCACTTGACCCCCATTGCCTACCCTTACCACTCTTCCACCAAAGAACTAATACACAGAAGTTAAGGGTTTAAAAATATAAAAATAAAAAATAAAAAAAAATACTAAATTATTGGCTTAATGACATTTCAGATATGTAATAAATAAAATGGATATAAAGGGATAGAATTAAAAATATTATGGTTTTAAAAGATTTATTGGTAGCCATTAGAAAAATGAGGCCACATGCCATGCTAAGAATCAATTAAAAAAACAACAACAACAACAAAAAAAAAACCCTCCTTTTCCCATCCTGACTCCACTCCAAAACCAAAGAGAGGGAGGAAGGAGTTATAGCCAACTATAAAAAAAAAATAACATGACCACATAAACGTGGAGGCGCAGGAGAGATTAAAGGGGATTTCTGGGAAAACTAAGAACTTATGGGGGATGAAGTCCAAATGGTTCAAAATCTCCATTTATACAGATAGTTGTATCTGAAGTCAAACTCAGGATAATATCAATTACAGTCCCACAAGATTTAACTATAAATAGCAAAATTTTCAGTGATCTCATCATGAGTGTAAGAAGATTACCTTTTTTTTTCATAATCACAAATCATTATGAAATCACTTTTATATTCTAAGCAAATTTTTGAGTTCTCCCTTAGCTTCCCAGAAAACTAATGCAGTTTTTCAGGGGTAGGATAAGATTAGCAACTGTCTATTATTATTTATCTTGTGTTAACATATCAATTTAAATCAAACCATGAAGTTTCTTCCAAGCAAAATTCTAATTAAGATTAAAATGTACTTCTTAGAAATGAATTAGAAGCAGGAAATCTATTAACTGCTTTCTGCATATTCTTTCATCAGAATTTCTCAAAGTTTTACTGTGATCATAAGTGTAAAATGTTCTCAGTGGAAATGCGCATCAGCCATGGGGGAGGGGGGGTGCTGGGTGAGGTGAAGGGGAAAGTAAGGGCATGAATTGTGTAACCATGTTAACTTTTCTAAAAAATAAATATTAATAAATGTTTAAAAAAAACAAAAAAATAAGTGTAAAATGTTCTAATCTGCTTCTTCCACAAATTAGCAAGGTTTACTTTGTAATTTTTTATCTTAGAAGTTATGTAGTATACTAAGAAGTGTTAACTTGGAAATAACACAGAACTACCGAAGTAGTCAGAACAAACACTGTTTAATCAAGATAAGAATAAGTACAATATTTGGCCCTTTACTCAGAGTCTGGTGCCACAACTTTTACAAGGTCTACATCTTGGACTCTGGGGACATTATCCCTGAGAATGCCACAGCACTAGATGACAACTCCCAGGAACAAAAGAATTTGGGGAACCTATATACCATTTGGGGAGATCCAGTGGCAAGGAAAGATTGGCATTACCAGAGCTACAAAGAAAATAGGAGTGTTCAAACTATGCTGACAGGATACAATCAAGCTTCAGAAAGGAATCATAGCTAGAGGCTAGGGCAGGGATAGGGAAACTATTCCCCTCAGCCAGATCCAAGCTGTAGTTTGCCCTTCACTGGGCTAGGGTGTAAGGGAAGGGGCTACTTACAATGGATACTAAAAGGATGGTCCCTGCCCAGGTGTAGATCTTCTTGGAAAAGGGTCTCTGATATAATAGGGAAGACAACCTATGACGAAAAGAGTACTTAGCATATGCTTAGTCCCACCCAACTAGGATTGTCATTTACCTTAGGGTCCATTATTCAATCTGAAACGGCTAGCCTGACATTCCCTTCAGGGTGGATTCTCTTGGGAACAGAGAACAAGTACAAGCTTTGGGGTCTCCAATTTACAAGCTAGTCCTAAAACTTGGGGTTCATCAGATCGTACTAGGCTACAAGTTTGGGGTTTCTAGATTCCATGTTGACAGAAGTTAAGGTTTCAGGATTCAAAGTAGTATGGTATAATAGGAATTCAGTCACTTCTCTTTGTAATTTTTAGATAAACCTATGATTTTATGAGTAAAGGGAACCTTAAAATATATTATTATTCCCAACTAAAATTAAATCATCACACTCTAATCTGGGTGTGGGTCTAGTTCTTAAAATCTTAAAATACTGAAATTTTGCTCAGTTGCCAATATGTTTGTTACAAGACTTTAATACTATTTCTCAAACTTAATCACTTTAAACTTTCAGCAGGACTCATATGATCTTAAAACTGCATTTCACAGATAAGGTCTTAATTTACAGAAAATTATTTTGTTATCATGGTTCTTCAGACATGTCCAACTCTTTATGACCCCATGGACCATACTACCCATGGAATTTTGTTAGCAAAGATACTGGATTGGTTTGCCATTTGCTTCTCCAGTGGATTAGAGCAAACAGAGGTCAAATGATTTACACAGGGTCACACAACTAGTAAATGTCTGAGGCTGAATTTGACTTCAGGTCTTCCTGTTTCCAGGTTCAGCTCTCTATCTGCTGAACCATCTAATTGCTTTAACTGAATATTATTACCATTATGTATTTTTTTCTAAATAAATATTTTTCAAATACTTTTATGTCTCTCTTTTAACAACTGAATCTATGGCCCAAGGGAATTCAGATTAAAAGAAAATTTACTTTTTAAACAATATTTCTAATACAATGATTTACCAAATTTCTGTTTAGCATTATGTCAAACATTTCATAATCATATTATTTTGTCCTCCCAACAAGCCAGGGTGAGAGGTAGGGAGAGGCTCCATGTGGCAACTTCTTATTTCCATCATCTTGCTTGAGAGATTGAGAAATTTATGCTGTAATTTTATTCCTATAGTTTCTATGTCATAAAGAATAAGCACATACTCTTTCTCAAATTTTGAGTTCAAAAACCTCCCTCAAATATTTTTTTAACTTCAGAATCCTTTTACTTTCTTTAAAAAATTTTCAAATTAAATTAAATTTGACTTAAATTTTAAAAAATTTTTTCAAAAGGATAAGGGCTAGGCAGAGTTAACTGATGTGCCTAGGGTTACATAGGTTGGAAGTGTTTGAGACCTGATATGAACCCGAATCCTCCCCACTCCAGGCCTGGCACTCTATATACTGTGCTACCTAGCTGTGCTCTCCACCCCTGCCTGTTTTACTTTCAAACCCTAATTTTTTTTTTTTTTTAAGCCCTACTGTGTATTGGCTCCAAGGCAGAAGAGCGGTAAGGTCTAGGCAATGGGGATTAAGTGACTTGCCCAGGGTCACACAGCTGGGAAGTGTCTAAGGCCAAATTTGAACCTAGGACCTCCTGTCTCTAGGTCTGGCTTTCAAACCACTGAACCACCTAGCTTTCCATTTTCAAACTCTAATTTCTTAAGCTTTTTCTTCTTTATATTTTATTTTTTACTAGAGATTATAGGAGAGCTTCTTCTTTTTCTACATTATACATGCGTTATCATGCAAAACATATTTCCATATTGTTCATTTTTGTAAGAGAATAATCATATGAAACCAAAACCCCAAAACATAAAGCCAAATAAACTAAAGAAAAAACTAATATGCTTTGATCAGCATTCCAACTCCAACAGTTCTTTCTTTGGAGGTGGATAGCACTCGTTGTGTGAAGTGAGATTCAGTGTGCAATTCTCAGAGTAGTATTTGGTTGTGTAAGGATGCTTGAGGAACCTGTAAATGATTATTATACAGCCCCAAGAAGTCCTACAGATGAAGGTGGGAAGCAATAGGAGGTATTGGTGAAACCTCCTATCTGAATGGTAAGGATAGGTTTACTTAGAGGCTGCTTCTATTATCCAGCTGCTGCCTATAGACTGAATTGAATCTGCTAATAGGAATAAGCAGCTCACTTGCTCCCACCTGACTAATGAGGGAGTGATTATTTCCCTCAATTAATAATTAGATTGTACAATAACTTCAAGGGTAATAAACCTTGATCTCTATTTCCGACTGCGATTTGTTGGATTAAACCAGAAGATCAATAATTATGAAGTTTGTCTTCAATAGTTGCCAGATGGATATCTAACTGACAACTTCCTTTGGAACTCTGAGAATAAACCAAGTCTCTGATGGTTTCTTTATATCTATTAATTTTAATAATAATAAATAAGGTAAAGGAAAGGTTGGGATGAATAATGAGGAAAGAGGGATTAAGGATGAATCCTAGACCTTATCTAAAATATTGATAGTATACTAAATCTTCAGTAGATCTAAAGCCATTGATATCTTGAGGCTTGCGTGGCAAACTGCCTGGCCAGGCCAAAGGCCTGACCCTGATTGCTTGATGGTTTATCTCAGTCCACGATGATTTGCTATTGTAGTTGATCTTCTTGTTGGTATATAAATTGGTCTAGTGATGTTGATTTGTAGATGTTGTTTAATAACTGAAGCTGGATGCTGATACAGAATAGCCTATGAGCACCTTAGGCCCTAACGTAGCGAAGAGACGATCCTGAGATGGCCCGTCCTCCCACCAGTCTCTCAGAATTGAGACCCTGATGTTCTCAGCTTTCCTGCTTATTTATAGGCATGTCTAAACTGATTTTTTGGTCTCACGCCAGCTCAAATGCTCTCACTGCATTCTGTGTTCCAACCTAGTAACTGGCAATCATGCTTGGCCAAAATGGCTTCTTGCAAAAGTATTTACCGTTGTAACCCCAATTTTCAGTACCCCTTAGAATGACTATTCCTTAGACTAAAACTGCCCCAACCCCACCCCATAAAACTTTTAGTTTTCCTGACCTATTTTGAAAAACCTTGAGAAGAGTTTATTTGTATCCAGGGAAGAAAGCTAACTACAAGATAAGAAGGAACAGGGAGTTTCAAAAGTATCATTATGGTCCCTAGGCTGAAAATCCCATAATAGTCACAGGTTTTTTCTTGATCATAGGGGTCTTTAGGGGTACGTAATGTTGAAAATCACACACTCAAGATTGTGACTGTCACAGCATCCCCCCCCTCCCCCCCATGGAACTGGACAAAGAGGAGGAGGAGAATCTTGCATCAGGATTATTATAAAAGTTTGTGATTGTACCTCGAAGAAGAGAGGACATTTTTGCCCTGAGCAAGCCGCTTATGTGGGCAGAATCCCTTTTCCTTCCTCCCTCTGCCCCCTCCAATGCCCTGCTGTCCCCTGTTTTCTCCAAATAAAGCCACTTTTCTCTGCCAGCATCTTATCAAGTCTCCTCTTTGCTCATAGGAGTGATTTCTAGGGGTATGAACCCCTACTCAGAATTTCACTCCACACTTTCAGAATTGTGCTGCTGAGAGTAAACTTTTACTTCTTGAGTTTCATAGTCTGTTAGAATTCAGTTAGCAGCTACTAATTTACTCAAGCAGTTTTTTTCAGACCAGCCTCAGTTCTGTTTATTCTTCCATTGGTAAAATCACCTCCTTAACTAGAACAATATACCTATCACTTCTAATAAGGGAGGGAGAGTTTTGTGCTGTTTGTCCTATTTCGAAGAGGACCAGTGACATCACTGCGTGATATCTTGATGTGAATTAAATTTAAATGAAGCATAGTTGCACAAAGTCATCAGCTACCTTCTTTCTTCCAGTCATCAGAGTTCAGTGGCAAGACAAGTCAGGATGACTGGTGATGGCCCAGGATGCAGGGGATGACCTTGGCATCTTTGATGTCTGACCAAGCTCTAAGCACTCCATAGTGCCTGCGCCTTCATGACTGTTGAACAATTTGTTCAAATTCATCCATTCAGTGAAGGAAAGTAAATCTAAGTCACTGATGAGTTTGAGGCCTGTTAGTTATTCTCAACCTGGTTTAACCCGTCTGCTAAGAGATTTTACTGGAGCATGGCCATATGTAGACGGCCACTTCTGAGAGCCACAGGGGAGAGTTGGGTGAGAGTTAGACACCAAAGGTGGATGAGGGCTCTGCAAGCCCTTATACCAGAGACACTAGTCTTCCCTGAACACCCACACACCCCATATGTTAAATCTAAATGATAAAGAAGAGATCACCACCATAAGGACATATTCATCTCATCTGTGGTTTGTGTTATATGGCCCAAGATTTAAATCTTGGGATTATTCTATGTGGTGTTTCTCCCCCTTGGCCCCCCTCCCCATCCCATCACAGACAGACAGCCCAACAATGTATCTTAATCCCCAACATAATTTTGTTTACAAGGTTATCTTTTTTTACCTGGATCAAATTAACTATGCTTCATACATCTCTATTTCATTTTCTGCTTTAGAGGCACTAGTCTAATAATTTCTCAGCAAGTATGCTTCTTTTTTGATAGTATTGTCAAATAAAGCTAGAGCTTGTAAAAAATTACAGGAGATGTCTTTCTTAGAATTATGGAATAATACCCTCTTGAAACTAGAGCATAAGCACAAGCTTTTAGTGAAGGAAAGAAACCACAGCCTCTTCAGTATCATTAATAATACTTCAGTATGTTGCTCAGTGTTAAAAGAATTTTATAAACGTTTTGATGAATCTGAAGCCAAAATATTTTTACTATCTAAAATCCTATAACTGAGAGCAAAAAAATCCCCAAACTTTTGTTACTTAAAAGGAGATAAAAAAATGTAAAATTAAGCACATGTATAATTTATATGTATATCAGTAGAATTTATTTTTAATTTATTTTTGAGAATTTTATCAAATTGTTAGTTGATTACATTAAAATCCCCAGATATCCCTAACTCTCTCCCCTACCCACCCTAGAGAAGGCATCATTTGACATATGTAATCTTTGATATTCATTGGTTTCAGAACTCATTGAATTTGGTATTTACACATTTTGATGAGAAAATATTGTTGCGGTATTCAATGCTAGCTTGACACTCAACACTAGAAATTGAAAAATAGAGGCCCAATTCGACAAGTTTTGAAGCCATTGAATATTAAGATTTGAATGTATATATTATATACACTATGAATTTGCTAAAATTATTTATCAACTAACTTTTTAGTTGAATCTCTAGGATTTTCCACATATGCTTTCATATCAACTGTAAAAAGGGATCATTTTTCCTCTTTGCCCATTTTGATTCCTTCAATTTCTTTTTCTTCTCTTATTGCTATTACTATAATTTCTAATACAATATTAAATAATATTGTTGATAATGGGCATCTTTATTTCACTTGTGATCTTTTTGGAAAGAATTCTAGCTTATCCCCATTACAAATAATACTTGCTGATAGTTTTAGGTAAGTGCTTCATGTCATTTAAAAAAAATCTATTTATACCCAAGATTCTCAGTGTTAGGAATGTGTCATATTTTGTCAAAAGCTTTTTTTCTGCATTTATGAGTATAAATCATATGATTTAATTACTTTTTATTGATACAATCAATTATGTTGATATATTTCCTTATTCTAAACCATCTCTACATTACTGATATAAATCCTGTTTGGTCACAGTGTATAATATTTGTGATATATTGTTGTAGTTTCCTAGCATATATTTTATTTAGGATCTTTGCATCTTCATTTATTAATGAAATTAGTATAATTTTCTTTCTCTGTTTTTACTCTTCTTGGCTTAGGAAGTTCTTTTATGTCCTATTCAATTCCTTTTTCTGTAATAGATATTAGATACTTAGATATTCTTTTCTTCCTCTAATAATCTAGTCACATTTTTTTAAGTATTCTTCCATTTCATTCACATTGTTAAATTGGTTGGCATAAACTACTGGTTAATATGATTTTTTTGGCATATAAATGAGCAAAATAACTCCTAATAATTGCTTTGATTTATCTTTATCAGTGATATATTTACCCTTTTCATTTTTAATGCTAGTAATTGGGTTTTCTTCTCTTTTTCTTTCTTTTCTCTAAAACAACCTGACAAAATACGTGCTATTATTAGCCCCATATTTTTGTTGTTCAGTTGTTTCAGTCTTGTCTGACTCTTTGTGACTCCACTTGGTTTTTTTTTATTTTGGACAAAGATAGTATAAGTAGTTTGCCATTTCTTTTTCCAACCCATTTTACAAATGGGGAAACTGATGCAAACATAAATTAAGTGCTTTGCCCAGTATTGCACAGCCAGTAAGTGACTAGAATTTGAACTCATTGCTCAGGCTCAGTGCTCTGAATCACTGAAGCACTAAGCTGCCATAATTTCCCTTCTTTAAGGGAATAAATTATTTATTATAGTTAACATGTGCAAAACACTCTGCTAAATGCTATGACTACAAAGAGTCATCACATATAAAAGGTTTAATCTGCAAGTCAGAAAAAAGGTCTCATAGTTCTTAAATATATATATATATATATACAAAGAACTGTGTCACTCTTGTATATATATATATATTTCCATCTTGTTTTCTAAAAAATAATTCATAGCTACTCTAGCAATGTAACATTAGGCTTGTTTCTCCATGTTCCTATAAGCATATAATTTAATTATCTTAGCCCATCTGGTTCTCAATAATCATGCATTAATAGGACTATATTTTGTTAGCTTGTTCTTAGGTAGCAGATACAATCTATTGCCAGATCCATAGTATTTTCAAAATTGAGTCTTTCCAGCTTTGTCATGCTCAGTGTGCCAGTACCACAACCTCTCAGGAATATAGAATTGCCTCCATGGTATGAAGAATTTTAAAGTAAGACTTTTTTTTTTTTTTTTTTTTAAACCCTTACCTTCCGTCTTGGAGTCAATACTGTGTATTGGCTCCAAGGCAGAAGAGCGGTAAGGGTAGGCAATGGGGGTCAAGTGACTTGCCCAGGGTCACACAGCTGGGAAGTGTCTGAGGCCAGATTTGAACCTAGGACCTCCCGTCTCTAGGCCTGGTTCTCAATCCACTAAGCTACCCAGCTGCCCCCTTAAAGTAAGACTTTTGCAGAATATTTATGCCCTCCAAACCATCATTGTCCCACCAGAAATTATGTTTGGGTTATGTGTATGCTCAAGCTTAGATATACTATTAACCTTGTAGGTATGTGGGCAGATATCTGTTATATTTAATTTATCAAAGGTTCTATTTATGTCCTTAACTTCTTATTTAGAATTTTCTACTTCTGAGAGGGGAAAGTTAATGTCCCCTCCTATTATTAGTGTTATCCATTTCTACCTTTTATTTCATTTAGTTTTTTCTTTAAAAATCTGGATGTTATAACACTTGATGCATACAAGTCCAATACTTTATTATCTATAGTACCCTGATACACACATGCATAATATAGTTATCCTGTTTATCCCTTTCAATTTTATTCATTTTAGCACTGTCAGAGATCACGACTGGTACCCCTGTCTTTTCTGAATCTGGAGCATAATACATTCTTCTTTAGCCTTTTACCTTCACTCTATGTGTGTCTCTTATTTTCACTGTTTCAAAAACCACATATTGTCTTCCTTGTGTGTTTCTTTCATGTAGAAAAGTTTGCCTATTCCTCTTCTCCTTTCCCCCTTCTCTCAAAGCATCCGTTTTTTCCTTCACTTTTTTGGAATGCATTGCAACATAACTAACTCATAACCATGCCATCTGTGTAACCTCCTTTTTAACTGCACTAATTAATAATGATAAAGTTCTAAAGTTGCATCAATTTTCCCACATAGGAATGTAAACAATTTAACCTTACTGAGTCCATTATTTCTTTTTCATATTTATATTTTATTGCTCAAGTCTCTTTTGAAACTCAAATTTTCTTTTGAGTTGTGGTCTTTTCATCAGGAAATCTTATGTGATCCTGAATGTGGATCCATAATATTTGAATTGGTTCTTTCTGGTTGCTTATATTATTTTCTACTTGTCCTTAGAGCTCTGGAATTTAACTATAATATTTCTGGGAGTTTTCTTTAGGGATCTCTTTCAGGAGATGATTAATGAATTCTTTACATTTCTGTTTTAGCCTCTGAATCTAAGATATTTGGAAATTTTCCTTTATGATTACTTGAAATATCGCTAGGCTTTTTTTAAATCATGGCTTTCAGGTAGCCCAATAATTCTTTTTTTAAAAAATTCCTTCTTTCCTCCCCACTTCCAGAGCTGACAAGCAATTCCACTGGGTTATACATGTATCATTGTTCAAAACCTATTTCCATGTTATTCATATTTACCATAGTGATCTTTTAACATCGAAACCCTAATCATATCCCTATCAAACCATGTGATCAATCAAGTTTTTCTTCTGCATTTCTGCTCCCATAGTTCTTTCTCTTAATTTCCTCTGCATTGTCTTGGATCATTGCATTGCTGCTAGTAGAAAAGTCTGTTACATTTGATTGTGCCACAGTGTATTAGTCTCTGTGTACAATGTTCTTCTGGTTCTGCTCCTTTCACTCTGCATCAATTCCTGGAGGTCTTTCCAGTTCACATGGAATTCTTCCAGTTCATCATTCCTTTCAGTACCATAGTATTCCATCACCATCAGATGCCACAATTTGTTCAGCCATTCCCCAATTGATGGAAATCTTCATTTTCTAATTTTTTTGCCACCACAAAGAGCAAGACTATAAATATTTTTGTACAAGTATTTTTCCTTATTTCTTTGTAGTCCAATAATTCTTAAATTATCTCTCCTCAATCTATTTTCCAGGTCAGTTGTTTCTCTGATGATATATTTCACATTTTCTTCCTTTGACTTTTGTTTCTTAATGTCTCTTGGGGTTATTAGCTTTCACCTGCCCTTTTCCAATATTTTCTTCAGTAAATTTTTGTGCTTCTTTTAACATTAGGCCAATTTCGTTTTTTAAAGTGTTAATTTCTTTTACATTTTTGTGCCTTTTTTACTAAGTTGTTAATTTGTTTTCATAACTTTCTTGTAGCACTGTCATTTCTTTTCCCATTTTTTCCCTTAAATTCTTTCAGGAATTCTTGTTGGGGTTGGATCCAATTAGTATTTTGCTTTGAGGCTTTGATTAAAGCTGTTTTCATGCTGTTGTCATCTTCTGAATTAGTGTCTTGGTCTTCCTTGCTACCTTATATTTTTATGGTCAAGTTTTTTTCCCCCTTCATTTTTCTAGCCTATTTCTTGACCTTCTTGAACTCCATGTTAAATTCGGATGCTGCTTACCTGAAAGTGATAAGCATTATTCCAAACTTCAGACTGTTTCTGCACTTCTCTTTTCAGAGCTAGTTCTGGAGGTCAACAAGTTTTTGGTTCTGCCAGGGTAGTGTGATCTAGGGAAATATGTAGTCACTGCTCTCCTGGTCAGTGCTATCACCCTTTGGTTCTTTGGGTCACCCAGAATTTTAATTCTTCAGAGATTGTGTTTTGTGGCAAGATTTGCAACCATATATCATGACCAGGAGAACATAATCATTGACATGATAAGTCTTTGTGCAGAAGAGAAGTTTGGGATTTTTAAAAGCATTGTACAATTTCTCAAATGCAATTTAGTTTGCAATTCCCCCTCTTATTCTAGGCCCAACTTATTGTCTATCTGCAGTGAATAGATGTTTGTAGTGATGTACTACCTCATTGGACTGGTTGTCCAACTCCATGTTATAGTCTGGACAATAGACATTTTCATTCATTCATTCTTTTCCTCTTGAACTGTCAGGTTGACCCCTTTTGAATAATCATATATATCACTCAAAAAGTCTTGCAATGTCGTAGGACTTCTAGAAATATTATGTTGAAGATGGCAAGCTGCCATTCTCCTTTTTATTGATGGATGAAAATAAACATTTCTAATGGTGACTTGGGAAGCATATCTACTAATAGTGCATTATTAACCCTGACTATAGTGATTCTGTTTCTCTTCTGTTTTCATCCTCTAATAGTAGTACTTATACAATCATTACCTTCAGATTTCCAACTTTTATACAAATTACCTTGAAGGTATTAGAAAGGCTTTATTATGTTTTTATCTTACCCTTTTTTGTTCATGGCTTTGATTTTTTAAGTTCCAGGCTCATCCCCACAGATTGTCACATGGATACTATAAAGTACACTGTGTTTTTATAGTAGATTCTAGTTATATAAATCTATGCAACATGAATTATTTGACAATGACAGACATATTGGGAATTCTGACATTTTATCAGGTTGAAATTAACAAGTGTTAAAATTCTGAAATATACCACAAATATGAGATTAGAAAATTGTTGACTTGCATGGAGTTCTCAGCTAGGACATGGACAATTCATGGTGCATTTTACTTGTAGAAACTTTTTAGCATTTTGTGGCTAATTGAGAAATGTTGATTTTTCATGAACTTATCTTGTTATAATTTATGTATATAAAGAGATTAGAATACAATAAAGGAACCACAAATGTTAAAGAATAAAAATTTTATCAAATTGTGAATTCATTAAGATGTTTCACTTAATCTGTAAGATGAGTTGGAAATTCTAAATTTGATCTACTTGTTCAAGGCCCACCTTTTTCTATGCTGATTATTTTTACATATTTTTTTAAAATAGACATTTTCAGGTGAGCAACTGCAATTCTTATATACCACCACTTGGTGATAGCATCACACCATACTTAAGGCAGTATATTATCTTTCCAGCTAGAAGAATGCTCCTGAAGTTATTTTCATGTGGACTAGATGAGGCTGAAAAGAACGCTGTGTGACGTGTGTGCGTGTGTGCGTGTGTGTGTGTGTGTGTGTGTGTGTGTGTGTGTGTATACTCAGGGGGACCTTAAAAATCTCCCAGTCCAGGGGTTCTTATCCTGGAGTCTTTGAATTAAAAAAAAATTGATACTTGTATTTGGATATAACTGGTATCCTTTATCATCCTAGGCATTTTCTTCTGTGCATTTAATAACATTCTGAAAAGGGGGCCATAGGTTTACCAGCCTCTCAAGGGGGGTCCATGAGGCAAAATGAAGTTCAGAGAAGTTTAGTAATGTGGCCAAAATGTTGATTTATTTAGTGGTAGAGCTCTGAATTGAGAAACTCAGGATTTCTTAATTTATAATCCAAAAACTTTTCTGTCATGAGACATTGTCTGGATGGTGTATATTCTTCATGGAATTCATCTATTGTGGTCTGGTTGTATGCTCATCCACCCATTAATTCATTCATACATTCATTCAGTAGCACTTAAGGAAGATGTACCTTGTATGAGAGAGTATGAGGTGCTGTAAGAGAAACGGGGAGGAGATGTGGATCCCATCCTCCAAAGAATACTTTAGTTGTAGATTTAAGGTACATATGCAAAATCCTGTCACACACATTGGTTCTAAGAACCAGGAATTACAAAGTGTTATTTACTTGACTAAAAGCTGCCCTGATACGTAGAAACTAATTACTACATATCAGGTGGGTCAGCTTCTGTTATTTCCCAAAGCTATCCTCAATAGTTTTGAATTTAGCTTCCACATATACCTATAGGCAGGGATGTTGTGAGGCTCAATGAAATGACTGTAAAAAGCACTTTTATAGATGTTAAAATAGATGTTAAAGCCATTTATTATTCTCAGCCTCTAGTCACCAGGCCTCCAGTCTTGTGATGAAATGTTTCTCTGAGCTTTACATTGCTCTTGCTAAACTCTGTATAAAGCAATACAGAGATGAATTGGTAAATGTTTAACAGGGATGGAGTGGGAGGAGGGAGGCCAAGTAGTATTTTATTTCAGAGGGTTTTCCTGATTATATGTATTTTTTATTTATTTCTTAAACCGCTTACCTTCTGTCTTTATAAAACCAGAAGAGTGGTAAGGGCTAGGCAATGGGGGTTAAGTGACTTGCCCAGGGTCACACAGCTAGGAAGTATCTGAGGCCAGATTTAAACCTAGAACCTTCCATCTCTAGTCCAGGCTCTCAATCCACTGAGCAACCTTGCTGCCCCCACTTTTAAATTTAATCTGCATTATTACTACTTTCTTAAGTCTAAATGACCAACAAAAAATAAATCTAAGACCTGATTTGTAGAGATTACTGAATTTTGAGGTATAAATGCTCACTTGGAGAACTGATCAGGGTTGGCTCCAGCTTACCCCATCTGAGATTCTTCTGACTACTATCAATCAATCCTTATTTAGTTCTTTTGGGCATTCTGCTATCAGTCTTTTGAGCAGCTTCATAGGATTCAGAAAGATATTAAAGCCATGGCAGGTGAGAAATTCCACAGGAAGGAATCAAAAGTGATTCATTTCTACATTCCTTAACTGGATTTGGATATAGGGTTTTTACTCCTAAATGATGCTACCTTTCTATGTCTAGCAGAGGCTATGATGCAACAATCATTTCAAATTAGAAGCTTATCATGAGCACAGATCTTAAGTATTAAAGATTTTGAAGGTCATCCAGTACCCAGCCTGTGATTATTTTGTTCACTCATTGGATTGTATATACCTCTTGGTGTCCATAGAAATTTCCAACCATCTGTGCTCTAGATGTGAAAGGTTTTTCCCTTATTCTCTTTTTGGGGCTAGGGTTCAGGGAATCTCCAAAATGCTTCATAAAAGACCTTTACTTGCACTCCCATGTGGCAAAAAGAGCCATCGGAATGAATGACAAGTGTGACTTTTGAAGGTGAACTTTTACTTTTCTGGCAGGCTCATCTTAAGAAATGGATAGATGACTGCATAAAACATTGTCTGGATCAGAGGTAGGCTGTGTACTTGAAAAAAAAATCTAGACATTTGGTTTTTTCACATATTTTCAAAACTGGATTTATCTAACAGGTCAGATTTCATCCTAATGGATTCTTGTGGATTGAGAAACATTTTATAAAAGTCATTGAGCTGGGGGCAGCTGGGTAGCTCAGTGGATTGAGAGCCAGGCCTAGAGACGGGAGGTCCTAGGTTCAAATCCGGCCTCAGACACTTCCCAGCTGTGTGACCCTGGGCAAGTCACTTGACCCCCATTGCCTACCCTTACCACTCTTCCACCTATAAGTCAATACACAGAAGTTAAGGGTTTAAAATTTAAAAAAAAATTATAAAAAATAAAAAAAAAGTCATTGAGCTGGTAGGGAAAAGAGAGCAAATTGGTAACTTGTGGTACTGGTAGTTGGGTAGGGGAAATTATTCTCTAATGATTTAAATAGCTTCTTTGAAGCAGTTTACCAGTGTTTTCAAAACATAGACCTTAGTAATAATTGGGGACTAGTGTTGTGAAAAAAGGCTAGAGAAAAGATCAAGCAGTCTTAGTGAATAAAAAGCTGCCTGTGCTGTAATTAAAAATGGAACCATAGCACTGGGAAGCATACAAAAGAGAAGCTAAAGTAATAACCAAGAAGTGTTAGTCTCAGTATACTTGGTAATGAGTAACATAGTTGCATTCAACTTATGTACGTGTGTGTGTGTGTGTGTGTGTGTGTGTGTGTGAAGAGATAGAGAATGAGAACAAGCAATTTAGTATATGGCAGCAAATATCTCCAGCCATTTCACTATTTGCAAATAGTTAGTTTGCATATGTTCCAGAAAGTGAGGTGGGAGACATAAATGCTTTTTTTTTTCTTGTTCAGGCTGTGTAAATTCTCAGTGCCTCTCATACAATGAACATCTTCCTTCTCCTCAGACTTTGTGTGATCCCGGAATCTCATCTTCCTCATATAATTGTTTGATTCTGCTTTGCTTGGTAGCGCTAATAAGAGGGACAGATTCAGTTGGCTTTCCCAGCAAGGTCATAGATAATAGTAATAATAGCTAGCATTTACATAGGGCTTTTAAAGTTTGCAAAGCATTTTAAATACATTGTCATTTGAACCTCAGGACAATCCTGTTATTGCTATTCTCTCTGTTTTTAAAAATTGCTATTATTACCTCTATTTTTTAAATGAGAAAACTGAAGATTGGAATGGTTAAATGACTTGCTCAGAGTCAAACAGCTCATAAATGAGGTGAGTTTTATATTTAGATCTCCCTGACTTCCAAGTCTACAAGAGGCATGCCCTCTAAATCTAAATCTGGCTTCCTGGTCCTGCTAGAATGCCCCTGAAGTGTTCCCTTTTGACTTTCTTCCCTTGGAATGAAGCAAGAACAGGAAATGGTTTTGTGGTGGAGAGATCTCCCTCTAATTATAGACATGCTTATGTATGAAGCCCTTCCTAAGAGTGTTTTCACCCTAATGGCTAGTTTTCTCAGGAACTCAGTCTTTGTTTTTATTTTACTTCATTTGGATAGAAATTCTGCTTTCTGCCTCTCTCCTGTTCAATATCTTTACCCACTGTAGTGAAAAATAAACTTATTTTTAATTGTTTCCATACTAAATAGTTCAGATCTTACTGCTCTTTCATATAGATTCCTCCACATCCTTTTTGGAAGACACTCTATCACTTTTATAGTTAAAGCTGTTTAAAAATATCATATTGTATCTTATGGGTGATTCAAGGGACTTTCAATGATACTCTGGATTATGTGGGATTTTCACTTCTTTGGTAACTAAGAAATTCCTCAGATGCAACTCCATTGCAAAGAACCCCCATTGGAGAGGGTTCAGAAGAGATTTGCCTTGAATTGGATTGGAAATGAGAACATTGAGGAAAGGTTAAAGGAAATGGAATTATTATTATTCTCTCAAGTCCTAAGCAAAGGGATTTGTGCTGGTTTTATGCTCTATGTGCTAGGAAAAAGAATGGCTTTTTTTTCCTTTTCCATTTCTACTGAGGACAGAATAAGAAGGTATGACCTAAAATAGCAGGGCAAAAGATTTACATTAAACAGAAGGAAGACATAATAATTCTCCACAGTGAGAGTTATTAAACAGTAGACTATGTTAAGAGAAGGTGTAAAATTACTTCTGAAGGGAATATTTGTAGAATTTAAAAAATAATATAGTTTAAGCTCCTCATTTTATAGAAAAGGAAATTGGGACCCAGAGACTGAAGCTAGGTCCTCTGACTAGAGCCTCAAAACCCAATCTCCATTCCTCTTTCACTCCCCTACCCCCAAACTTCCTCTCCACGGAGCTCTCACCTGAAGAGAATAATACTTTCTCCCCATTGCAATGAGCTGACAGAGAGGGAAGTGAGGCAATATATCCACTTTAGGGATAATGGATCATTGCTATTTCAGTTTATACCCTCTTTCCTTCATCCCTGCTCCATCACTTACAACCAACATTGCCTCACTACCATCATGCTGGGGGAATGGGAAGTCCTACACTCCTCCAAAGCAATAGGAACTCCAAAGTGGGGTTATATTAACCAGAACTCTCAGAATCTAAATGTAGTCTGGAGATCTACACCATGTGAGATGCCCAGAATCAATAGGCATGTACATGCATTGTATGGGCCGAGAAGGCATGAATAGGTACAGCCTGTACCACTGGAGGAGACACATAGATTAGATCAAAGATCCAGTAAGACAGTAACATACCTTGACATTGACAAAATCTAATAAAAAAATTCAAAGTACCCTCTTCTATTTCTAGAGGAGGGCTGTGGTTCCATTATATTATGTAGCTTTAATTTAATTTATTTAGACACTGGTTAAGGATCCAACTGGAGTGCTTTCTAGGAAAGTGTGTTTTCTTCTTCTTTTTGTTGTTGTTGTTTTTGAAGGAATTAGTTCTTGTGTTGTCTTTCTTGGAAGGTAATAAATAAGTACACCCAGTCATGTAAGCAAATCCTCAGTGGAGTAAGTAGCAAAAGTTCAGAAACAAAAAACTGATCTCTGTTCAAAGTCCTTTGTGTTCTTTGTATTATCCTGAACAACTTGTTTCATCTTTGGGGCTGAGTAACAACCCAGCAAACAGCAAAAATACTTTTGCCGCCTCACTAGGTTAATTACATCTTTCAAAGCCACAGTATTTATACCCCACATCTCCACTCCCTATTTAACAGCTGCATGTAGCATGATAACAATGAACACTGTACACTGCTGATATTTTCCGTCTTCTCTCGGCTTTCTATTTTACATAAAGTGGTGGACATGACTGTGTCTATTCATCAGATGAACGGTACTGGTCCTCTTCTGAGGCTTCCTGAACATTGAACTCATTTCCTTCTAATGTTGAATCCGCTGGGACATTCTCTTCTGTTGGTGTCTTGGTTCCTATATTTTCTTCAGATGGTTTATCCTGTACTTCTTGCTCTGCTGCTTGTGAATCCTGCAATATTTCCTCTTGTTCTTGTAGACTCTTCAATTCTGTCTCTGATTCTTTTACACTCTTCAAGTCTTTCTCCGATTCTTTGGCGCTCTTCAAGTCTTTCTCCGATTCTCTGGCGCTCTTCAAGTCTTTCTCCGATTCTCTGGCGCTCTTCAAGTCTTTCTCCGATTCTTTGGCGCTCTTCAATTCTTTCTCCGATTCTTTGGCGCTCTTCAATTCTTTCTCCGATTCTTTTGCGCTCTTCAATTCTTTCTCTGATTCTTGGGAACTCTTCAATTCTTTCTCTGATTCTTTTGCACTCTTCAATTCTTTCTCTGATTCTTGGGAACTCTTCAGTTCTTTCTCTGATTCTTTTGCACTCTTCAATTCTTTCTCTGATTCTTTTGCACTCTTCAAATCTTTCTCTGATTCTTGGGAACTCTTCAATTCTTTCTCTGATTCTTGGGAACTCTTCAATTCTTTCTCTGGTTCTTGTGAATCCTTCAAGTCTTTCTCTGATTTTTTCAAACCCTCCCCTTCCTTTGATTTCCGTGAAACTGATATTTTTGGTTCTTGAGAAATGATCTTTTCTGCTTCTATTTCCTTTTTCTCACGAGACTCTATAGCATCTTTTGCCCCTAGTGAGGATTCTCTTGCTTTTTTTTCTTCCATTTCTTTCATTTTGATCATTTCTTTCACTTCTGTCAACATTTGGTAATCCCTTTCCAATTCTTGTTCCAATCTTAGCATTCTTGACTTTACTGTTTCCTTCAGTTTAAACTCCATCAGTTCCAAATCTTCTGGGGTGACTTCACGTTTCTTCACAATCATGTTGCTTTCTTTCTCTATTAGCTTAGTTGTGTTCTCTATTTGCTTACTTGCATCTGCTGTCTCTTCTTCTAGGTTACTTATTACCTCTTTCTCTGGCTCTATTTGCACACTTAACTCTTCTGTCTCCTCTGTCTTACTAAACCATTCTTCCTCCTCCTTTAGTGGCGTGGAAGGTCCTGTTCTATATTCTGCACTATACACTTCCATGTCATCTTTTTTACACTTGATATTTTTTAACAATTTTTCACTTGACACTCTCATATCCATGTCTGTATACTTCTTTTGCCTGGACCTTAGTGTTCTTTTCCTTGGTGTTACCTTCCTTATTCTTGTTTCAACCTACAACAAAAAAAATATGTTTAAGAAAAAAAAAAATCTTTTTCTTGATTTAATCAGGATATTCAGTAAATGAGATTTTAAAAACATAAGACTTTTTTAACCTAGAGTTAAGCCAAAACATTTCTTAGTTTCAATTCCATTGTTAAGACTCTTTCTGATATATATTCAATACATATTTTTGCCTAAACACAGCGTGATAAAAATAGGTTGTCCTAAAAGTTTTAGTGCAATTTTAGGCCATTAAAGTTATTAAGCTATTAAAGCTTAAAACTGCCTAAGATATTAGGAACACCCTATGTAATTGAATGTTTCAAAGATGGTACTCTGAGAGTTTCTTTATCAGAAAGATTATTTTAGGTTTCAACGGTTGTTGTACTATGTTATAGATCTAGAAAGTTGAATTAAATCTCTTGAAATCTTGATGGACAATGTAAGTACTTTTGGTTACTAAATGATTGATGAAAGCCCATTTTCTCATAATGTATAACTTTCCTCTAAAAGTTGAGTCCTGGAGAGGTGATGGTAGCGGATAAAAAAATGAAAAATTCTAGTGAACTGAAAGTCTCAAATTTGCTGAGTTATCTTTAATTGGCCTCACTGAAGAATTTTGTAGAATTCCTTGGCCAATATTCTAGCACAAGAGCAGGTTCTATCATTTAAAATCTTTTATTTCCAGTACCTAGCACAGTGTCAAGCACCTAGAAAGGGCTTAATAAATGCCTGCTCAATTGAATGAAAGTTAAACAATGACTAACTTGGGAATTAAGGATGGAGTGTGGGTTAGCGACAAAGTGAATAGAGAATTAAAGCCCTTCCCTTAAAACAGAGAAAAAAAATACTCATAATACTTCTCAATGTAAAATTTAACCTGGCACAAGTAAGAATGAGACATCTTTAGGAAAGGAGGAATTGTGGTCACTCACCTGCAAAGGAAATTAACAAAGTTTGAATAATATAACCAAAAGTAAATGGTTGGTTCTTGTTTATCCTCTTATCAAGTATATTCTATAAAATGCACATATCAAGGAGGAAGATGGGATACTTGTGAGGAATCCAAGGATATACTAACTTTTCTAATTTTATATTGGATTCTCCAAGTTGATTATTTTTGTATATTCTGAGACTAGCAAAAATCCAGTGTCCATAACACTGTTCAATGCTGCTGTCAGAAAAGGTCATTTTCTCTAACTTTCTGTTTAGGTCTAAGTGTCTTTTTCCACTTTGACCCTCCTGAAGATCTAAATTCTTATCATTTCTAAACCTGCAAGTATTTAATTTGCTTGATTCTCTTCTCTTCTTTTTAGGAAGCATGTAACTTTCTTAATGGCACTCCCTTTTTGAGATATATTAATTCTCTCTTCATTTCAAGGCTGGCTAAGATTCTATATTTTAAAGCCTACATTTTAAATTTAGTAGGGCAGACATAGGGAGTGTCATCGCTAAGGAAAAACATATGCAGTTAGGCTTCAATAGAAGTTATTTCTACTCCCTTGTAAGGTCATTTATAGGGGAATATAATTTATATCTGTTATGCTGTAATCTTGGCTCTATGATTCCTAAGCCAGATCTTGCCATTATGGCAGTCACTGTCATTTCCCATATACAACACACATATAAGCCAAAAACTTTACAAATTAAAAAAAAATGTGTTTTTTTTTTAAACCCTTAACTTCTGTGTATTGGCTCATAGGTGGAAGAGTGGTAAGGGTGGACAATGGGGGTTAAGTGACTTGCCCAGGGTCACACAGCTACCCAGCTGCCCCTGAAATGTGTTTTTTTTTTAAAGGCATGGAGGATATATTTTTTGAACCCATCTTTTGATTTTGGAAGTTCCAAGTTGTATTTCTATTTGGAAACCACAAGAGGAGAATAATTGCTAATTATTTCCTTAATGCTTTCATTTTGTCTCCATTGCAAAGAGTACTAATAGCAAGGTTCCTTCCAAAGAGGCCCATCACTTGCATGGCAGGAAGTATTACAAGTGAAGTGACATGTATTGTTAAGGCTGTCTGGGAAACCTTTCTAGGAATCCAGTAGCTGCTTCTTTCCAAAGTTCTTACATTGACTTCTTTGGGAATTTTAAAATAATAGATTTGTATACTTGGATTATTTCTACATGCATATATATGTATACATAAGTATATATATACATATGCATATATATATATACATATATGTGTGTGTGTGTGTGTACATAATATTTGGTCAAAATGAATGGCAGGTCAAATAAAAATGTATTTTTCAGATGCTTCCATGATCACTTCTGCCCTCTGCTTTTCCCACCCCAACTCCCGCCTGTCTTATTTTGTTTCACCTGTCTTCTGTCTTGCTTCCTTTGTGCTATATCTTTTTTCTTCATATTATACAAGACGACCATGGGGCAATACAATAGATTTAGTGTACAAACACCAAGGGATAGATAGAACTGAAATACAACCAAATAAAGTACAAGGTTTTCTTCATTTCGGTTGAAACCAACATATTTGCTACCAGCATCAATCAAGACTAGTCTTCCCTTTCAACAAAAGGAACTTTTGGATAGATAACTAAAGTTCTTCTCTGTGTAATGTATGCAGTTTGAGTTCTTGCATGCATAGTACCTGAGATTTTTAGAGTTTATTAATAAACCATTTTTAATGTAAAAATGCAGAATACCTGATAAATTAAAATTTCCAAAGGCCACAGTAATGCTCTCATTATAAAATGAACACCTTAACAAACGTCAGTTTTTTCAGACTCATAAGATGTATTTCACAATAGTAGTTTTAAAATCATTCCAGGAAGCTTAAGAGAAGGACAGGTACTTTGAAAAAAACCTAATTTAAAGCCTTCGGGCAGTTGGGTGACTCAGCAGATTGAGAGCCAGACCTAGAGATGCAAGGTCCTGGGTTCAAATTTGGTCTCAGATACTTTCTTTTTTTGTGGGCAAGTCACTTAATCGCCATTGCCTAGCCCTTACCACTCTTCTGCCTTGGAACCAATATATAGTATTGATTCTAAGAGGGAAGATAAGGGTTTAAAAAAAGAAAGAAAATAATGTAGCTTAGAATGAGCAGAGCTTAGGCCTTGAAAAAATTTATGAACACTATAAACACTTTTGGTTTGGCCTTTGTACTCTGAAACATAAGCATTTCCCTTATGCAATCTGAATTTCAAATGTTTAATTTTGTAAGGTCTCATAAAAAGTTCTGACGTATATAGACAGGCAAAGTGAAGTAAAGAGTTATGCAGCTCTATAAAGAGCATTATTGCTATGAATAATGCCAGTCTCGAGAATCTAACCTTTCCTATACCCATCAACTTTTTCTTTAGTTGAAATTAGAATATGAAGGAGGTATCAATAATACAAATAGCTGATCTAAATCCTCACTTTGCTTACCCTTTGTGCACATACCTTATTAGTAGCTTATCTACTCTAGGTCTCTTTTGGGTAGCATAATATGAATATACTCTAAATTGTTTTGTGTTTGTGGTACATGCAAAGATGTTTTACTACAACAAGGTAAGCATTCATTTCCCCCGTGCCCCCCAAAATGTCCAAAAAACTGGATATAACTGTATTATTGAAACTATTCTGTTACTTGTGTGGGATAACTATAAGATATAATATAATAGAGACATTGTATATACATGTTTGATGAATCTGGTTGAAGCAAAATAGAAATTTCAAGTAAATATATAATAAAAATGAAAAGAAAACAACACTTTCATACTTACCACTATATCCTGAGAGCAACAACATGGTTGTGTAATTTCAGTTATAGAATTCCTGAGTTTTTCGTCCATTTCCAAATCATCACACCATCTTCGGAGATGGTACCAAGGCACACAGTTTACAAGTTTCTCTTGCATGGTTAGGTTTTCTCTGTTCATTCTCCGAAGTTCTCTTTCTCGTTTTGCCCTTAATAAACTAAAAAAGTTAGAACTGTCCATTCAGATACGGGTAAACAACTTGTTTTATAAATTCAATATAACTAAATTATAAAATTAACAAAATCCTTATACATAGACTTCAAGATGCCTTCCCCAGATAACTCATTGTCTTTGTTATCTAGTAACTAATAGCTTGCATTACTTCATTTGATCTCAAAACAACCCAAAAATAGTATCCTTCATCTATATCTGTTACATTTGTCTAATTCCTGAGAGAGTAACATTTAGGTTCCTACTATTATGATGTTACTATCTCTCTGTTTATATCTATTCAATTAAATTGATTTTTATTTTGTGAATTTAAATCTGCCATTGGTTTAATATAGTTTAACATTTAACATATTAATATCTATATTATACATCTGTTTTATGTTTTATATAGTTGTTATCTCATGCGAATTTTAATTTTTTTGTCAGGCAACATATTACAATTCCCGGTTGTTATGGTTTTTGTTGTTGTTCACCTAAGACAAAGTTACAGCCTTTCATTTTTATTCTGCATGTATATCACTTTTTTTGATAGATTTCTTGTATGCAATAGATTTCTGAGTTTTGTTTTCTTAGCCATTGTCACTTTCATTTTATTGGATTAGTTAGCCCAGTGATGGCAAACCTTTTAGAGACTGTGTGCTGTGCCCTACCCCCACATAAGTGCCCCCAGCCCCTGCCTGCTACCTTACCCCACACAGGGGAGGGAGAAAGTGCTCCCATTGAACCGCTAGGCAGAGAGGTGGGTGAGAAAAAAATGTCCTCAGGCACAGTGAAGAGGGGGAGGGGAGCAGGCCTGCCCAAGTCCCTTTTTCTTTCTAGTAATGAACACTGTGGGCTATATGCCCACAGTGAGTGCTCTACGTGCCCTCTTTGGTATGTGTACCATATACATCATGGTACACATTTTGACATTTAAAGTTTGTTAAGCTTTTCCTCCCACCAATTTGTTTCTTTAATATAAATATATATGTATATATATATATATATAACATATATATAAATATATAAATATAATTTGAAAAATTATCTTCCTCTTCTAAGTTAGTTTTTTCCCCTCTTTTGTACCTTGTCTTTTACTAACTCTTCAAACTCTTAATTTTCTTTTCTTTTATTGTGCCTTTTTCTATTGTTTTTTTTTTTTTTTTTGCTTTTCTTTCTTTCATTTTCTCTTCTTGTCTCTTCTGAATTTTATTTTCTGCTTTGCTCTCTCTGTACCTTTCATTGGATTAAAGTGTTAGAAGTATCAGTTTGAACTTTATTTTCTAAATGGTAACTATGTTGTTACTTGTAGATCTTGTTTTATTCTATCTTTCTGCTCTGCTTTCTTAGAAATAGTTTGAGTGATTATCTGTGAAAATTTAGCTAATCTCAACAATACAATGATCTGGGACAATCCTGAAAGACTTTTGTGACTGGGAATGCTATCCACTTCCATAGAAAGAACTGTTGGAGTTGTCTTTGACAGTGTATTTATGCTGTTATTTTGGGGTTTTGATTATGTATGAGTTTGCTCTTAACAACAAAGACCAATATGGAAGTGTTTTGCATGTCAATAAAAATAAAATTAAAGAAGTAGTTCAAGAGGAAAGGAAGCAGTATGTCTTAACATATGTCCTAGTCTCCCCATTTTTGCCTTCAGAACAATCAGTCTCAAATAAGAAAATAAAACTACCTCTTCCAGTTATTGTTAAAAAAAAAAAAGATCAATCTCTTCCCCAAATGCCATATTATATCTGGTTCTATCTCATTTCCCATTATTATGAGTACTGTGTATCCTTAAGAACTGACATATTTCTTTATTTGCAACAGCTCTCTGTACAATCCCCCTCAGACTAAACCTGCCATAAGTTTCCTATCTACCATCATACGCATGTAAATTCTCCCTCCTGCTAATGCTTTTCGTCAAGATCTATCTTTGTGGTGAAATCTGCCTTTCCAGTCTCCCAATCTCAGCTGTCCTCTCTGTCACTTATCCTGCTTTCTCGTAGCCCTTACTCTTCCTATGAAACTGTAGGAATCACAATCTCACTGTTTACCCATTAATGTTCTGACTCCAGACCAGTGAGTGCTCTTTAGAGGAGAAAAGGTAGATATACAGAATTCTCCCAAATAGCATTTCATATGTGTGGGTCAGTTAGTTGGAGCCAGTTGGGCTAGCAATATGGCCTTTTTCTCTGGTTATCAGATGGTTGGACATGGGGCCAAGGAGCCACAGAATTTCAGAACTGGAAAGGATATGAGAAATCTAGTAAAATTTCTATACAGAGAAGTTCGGGGAAGTTAAGTAATTTCCCTGAGTGGTACTCAATAAATATTTTTTGACTTAAAAAAGAACTTGAAAAGCATGTTACACTGATGACTAATCAGTGTAGTATAGGTGTATATTGTTTGCTTTGTAACTGGTCTCTCTGTCTAATCTGTCTATACAGCAGCCAATATAATCTTTCCAAACCCAACTAACCTGATTACTCCTTTAATAGGATGCCTTCAGTGGCTCCTTCTCTTACCTAGAGGATCAAATATGAATTTTTGTCTTCAAGATTCTCTACCAACTGACTCCAAGTTAACTTTTCAGACTTCTTTTGCTCTATTTCCTTTTAAACTCTACCTCTCTGCCAAACTGAACTCACTTGTCTTAGAGCCCGCCTTGTTTTCCCTTTTCTTCATGCAACTGGTTAATACAATATGTGTGTTACAGTGAAGTTGGATAGATGACCCCTCCAGATTCTGGGTTTCTTTCATCCAGTCAAGCCATTTGAAATCTTTCTCTTTCTTAAAGGCACCTTTTCTTCCCTAAAGTCTTCCCTGGAACCTCCCCAAATGAAAGGGATGTTTCCTTATAAATTTTTCTATCAATTTATCTAGACCCTTCCTCTGCTGTAATCACATTCTGACTTTATCACTTATTTTTGTATTTGTAACAAATAACAATTAATCTAGGAGATTTCATATTAAATTTATAAGGATATTTCAGTAGAGATAAAGGAAGGAAGGAAGGAAAGAAGGAAAGAAGGGAGGGAGGGAGGGAGAGAAGGAGAGATGAAAGGAGGGAAGGAAGGAGGGAGAAGGTGTTACCAGCCTAATTACCCAAAGTCTCTGACCATGTTGCTGCCTCACAGGTCCTAGATTCCCAAGTGGGTCATGGCCCATTTTATAGGAGACAAAGGGGCCTAGCTTACCACATTGTCAGGCCAGACAAATTAAGGCCAGTCAAGGGGTATACTTGAGTTAGGAAGGGACAAGCCAAAGAGCCCATGTTCCCACTTGTCTTGGCTCTTATTTTTTTTTAACCCTTACCTTTCTTCTTAGAATCAATACTATGTACTGGTTCCAAGGCAGAAGAGCAGTAAGGACTAGGCAATGAGGGTTAAGTGACTTGCCCAGGGTCACACATCTAGGAAATGTCTGAGGCTTGATTTGAACCCAGGGCCTCTGGTCTCTAGCCCTGGCTCTCAATCCACTGAGCCACTGAACAACCCAGCCACCCCTTCTACCCCCCAATTGGCTTTTGATTGGATAGTCTGGCTTGTGTGTTCTGATGTCAGGCATATAATCACACCATGCCTCTAGGTCAGAGGCCATGCAAGAAGACTTCCACCCACCCATCCTGGAAGGCAGAAATTACACTGTCACTCTGCTCTGCATCCTACTTTAATGTGCATTTGCCAAATGAGTTATATTTTTATGTTATGTCTTATTCACCTCTATTAAGCTATAATCTTGAAAGGGAGAAATATTCTTTTTCATCTTCTAGTCCAGTACTTTTTATAGAGAAGACCTTTAATGAATGTTTGTAAGTCTAAAAAGAACAGCATTGCTGTTAATTATGTTGTATGAGTGTATATATGTATGGATATACATATATATGTATAGTCATGGGCATTTAGGTGGCACAGTGGATAGAATGCCGAACCTGAAGTTAGGAAAACTTCTTCCTAAGATCTAATCTTGCCTCAGACACTACTTGTATGACCTTGGGCAAGTCACTTTACCTTGTTTGCCTTTTATTTCCTCATCTGTAAAATGAGCTGGGGAAAGAAATGACAAACTCTCTTTGCTTAGAAAACTCCAAATGGGGTCACAAAGAGTTGGATATGACTGAAATAACTGAATAACCACAACAAATGTGTGCTCACATCAGGACTGTCTCTATTAGATTATTTTATGGTTTTTATTTTATGGTAATTTTATGGTTTTCTAGTATATACAATCATGAGTGCAACTGCACTGAAGATTATGAGAAGATGGCAAATGATGATCTCTTTTTGCCAGGAAGGCACACAGCCATTCTCCTCAGAACACACAAGTGTTCTAATCCTAATAGGTTAAACTAAATCAAAGTAAAGCCATTTCCTGAATCATACTACTAAGAATTAGTCTGAAATGCTTATTTATGAGAAGCAGGTACCCTCGTTTTTCTCCTGAGCTATGTTTTGTTTTGTTCTTCCTTTAAATACAAAGTTCCATTGTGAATCATATAGGATAACCTGGGCCTTCCTTCCTGTTGCTTTTTAGCCCTCTGGCAGCAGAGTCAAATATGAATGAGGTGGTGAATATATAATGTCTCATTGGGCATCTGGGTGTATGTTTCTGCCCAGCTGTGGCCTCTGACTAAATCCATTAAATAAAAGTATAAATATATAAATATATAGGAAAAAATCTATATGTACATATGCATATATAGTAAATTTTAGGATTATTCATTTTTGAAATATCTGTACTCCTTCCTCTGCAATAGTATGAAAAATCAAATCACAGTTGGAAATTCCCAGGAATTTCCTTCTCTCCCTGCTCTTAAAACCAGGATCTCACTGTAGTGATTTTCATGTTCTCTTTCCACTAAATGGATCACTCTCTCCTGATGATGTGTCCAAGGATGAGCACCCTTGTTAAAATTAGGATAGTTTTCACTGTTTTTAATATCTGAGGGAATTTAGATTAAAAAAGATCCAGACAAAGGGGTCTGCCTACACTCTCACAAGAAACGAGACACATTCTGTGCAGTAGCTGAACAAGAAGGTAGAAGAGAGGATAGTGGAAGTGTCAGTCACACATTTAAGTGCTTACTATGCACCAGGCATTGTGCCAGCAGAGGTTACAGAGAAAGGCAAAAACACAGTCATCCCTGTTCTTAAGGTGCTTATAATCCAGTGCACTGAAATCTATGTTAACAAACAAGTATTCCTTTGAGGGAGACAAAGCAGGTGATCTGGGCCAGAATTCTTAATCTGGGGCCCATGAATTTTTTAAATTTATACATTTAAAAATATTATCCTGAGAAGGAAACCAAAGACTGCCATAGTGACCCATGACACTAAAATGGTTAAGAACCCTCTGCTCTTAAACAACTTTAGTTCATATTTTCCCTCTTGTTCTACTTTTCTCAGAAAGATTTATCTTTAAATAGGCTACTTTTCATTTGACATTTTGAGGTCTGCCCTGATGACACCAAAAACTGAAATCCAAACTGCATGATTTGAACCTTGAGTTACCACATGCCATCTGGCTGAAAAGACATGCCAAAACCTGAAGGGCTCTTAAGAGTCCCTCATCCTCAGCTGGCAGGATGAATAAATGAGTCATAAGCTTGCAGAGGGCCATAGATGCACTGATGTTGTCCCTATAGCCAAGTTTGGAGTCCTTGATTTGATGTTTGGATTTCACACTTAGCCCAGAGAATTGGCTTCTAATTTCAGATGTCACGAAATCCTCTTCTGGGCTTTGGTTTAAAAATACTCTTCAGTTTTCAGGGAGAAGGGTCTGAAAACTCCACAAAAGCACAAGGAACAAATGTCTCTAAAGTACAGAATGATTTCTAATTCCAACAGGATTATTGATGCTTTGCCATAACTTTGTTACTTCTATTGAATGCGACATGCCTTTAATTGAGGCCAGACTCTCTATTGACTCAGCTCTTGCTTACATGACTTCCTCAGACTTTTTTCCTCTTCTCTGACTTTTCAGAATTCACTTTTTCTCCACTGAATTACAAGCGTGCCCAGGTCATATATTCTACATGGTCTGACTGTTCCTAGCCCACTTACAGTGGGAAGTAGACATTGAGTAACCACAAGCCTTGTGTGGCTCTACAAGGATTTGGAATTTAGATGGAGGAGAGAAACACAAACATGGAAAACTTATGTATTAAAATTTTACAGGTTATAGGTCAAGCTTCATGCTTCATTGCATGGTGTCCTAGTAGTCCCTTTAGCAAAAGGCTCAGAGGTCCTCTAACATTAGCAGATCATTTAAATTCATCATTATTTCCTCTCTTCCCCTCTTGAATGAATCCTGAAAACTCTGGACATGCCATGTAATATTATTCTGCCTTCTTGTAAAAGTAGCCATTGTATCTTCCTTGATTTGGTGACTAGCTGGCCCTAGGCAAATGTGCAAATTAGGCAAAAGTGGATTCTTTGTTTTGGGTTTTTTTTTAAAGCAGTTTTCCACTTTCATTTCTGCTTCCCCCTACCACTTCTTGATGTCTGTTTTCCTTATCTTTAAATATTTACTTGTAGGGCTCTAATGTTATCCTATGGCTGTCTAAAAGCAAAATCCTTGTTATAGCCCCCTCAGAATAGCACCTCCACCAAAGGAATCAATTTTCATATTCCCTTCTCTTTCTTCTTCCCTTTCAACTCCCTAGACACCACTTAACACAAAACAAAAACAAAAAAACAACATATAATTCATAGGACTCACCTTGGGGACATTTATGTCTTAAAGAATAATTTTAATCAGTGAAACAAAGAAAGCAAGACTTTTAGACTACCAAAAAACCCAAACATTTTCTTGCTCGGGCCCTCCTTCAGGAATCATTCTGCCAGAGGCAGCTGGGTGGCTCAGTGGATTGAGAACCAGGCATAGAGACAGGAGATCCTAGGTTCAAATCTGGCCTTAGACACTTCCTAGCTGTGTGACCCTGGACAAGTCACTTGACCCCCATTGCCTAGCCCTTACCACTCTTCTGCCTTGGAACCATTACAGTATATTGATACCAAGATGGAATGTAAGGGTTTAAAAAAAAAAAAAAGGAATCATTCTGCCTTCTCAATATTGTCCTGATTAGCATCCTTCATTGGATTAAATTAGTTAAGGTTAAAAGATAAGAAGCTTGGTTACCTCTATTTAAATAAAGCCTTTAAATAGAATTTTGGCCATGTTAGGAAACCTTTCCATAAAGGGATTAACTGCCACTACACACTACCAATTTTTAGCTCTAGACTTATATGAAACAAGAGCTTTCTTTGCCTCTCAGCTTTTTCACATATAGTTACATCCTCTTGATGGCCTTATATTATTCTCTCAGGAGTATTTTATGATTAGTTAATGCTTCTTCCATACTTTAATGACATATTTTTATGAATTACAAAATCTTTAAAGCACTTTGAGTTCCTTGGATAGAGGTGCTAATATATACATGCTACTAATTTTTAGAAGGGATTAAGTGCTTTGGAAAAGTCTCATTTTGCATTTTTATATAAATTGACATTTGGTAGGTGGATTAGGCAATGATATATAAAATGAATTCTACCATTTATTAATAAAATAGTTTAGTTATTTATCCTAGAATGATCAGTAATCATTTTAAGTACATACAGGATTATTTTAAAGGGGGAACAATCAGTCATAGGTTTCAAATAAAGGAAATTAATTTAAATAACTGGAATATTTGGGCAAGATATGAGGAAGAATTTTTTTCAATGTTTTGTTTTCACAGTAAGGGATGTTGAACCACAGAATTGGCAACTAGAAGGGTCTATGGAATTTCCATCTCTAGAGAGCTTTAAATGCATAATAACTGTTATAAATGCTGAATAACTTAGTGCCAGGGCTTTACATATGGTTTTTGATGTCCAAACTATTTCTAAAAGTCTGTGTAATTTAGATTACCACTGCATTAAATTGGCCCTTAATTGTGATGAGTCCCTAGATTACCAAAAACCAAAGTCAAACCGTAAGCACATTCTCTCTATCACTGTCTCTATTTCTCCGTGTTAATGGCTTGACTCTATTTGTCTTTGTCTGTTTGTCTGTCTCTCAAGAGAAACTCGTGACTACAGACTGCCTCTTACTGTCCTGTGGATTATTTGAGTTTGGGAGTTCAAAGCACAAGTAGGGCTAGGAGTATTGATATGGGTGAGTTCTGAATAAAAAAAAATAGTTCAAAAAACTACCTTATATGTGCTTGTTTTTTTAGGGGTGGAATGGAGTAAGGTCAGAGTAGGGAAGAACAAATAAAACAAGATAACCCTCTTGAAACACTGTTTCACAGACATAGAGAATAGAAAAGTTTATTTTCCAAATATAGGATGTAATTATTTAAAAGTGGATTAAAATGCTATATTCCTTAAGCTCATTTTTAAGCTTTTGTTTTGCAGGTTTTTATTTGGTCATCAAATGTTGTAATACTTTTAAATAATGTCATTCATCACAGAGTTGTTCCTTAGGGATATAGGAGTGGTGGTGACAATGAAATGTGCTTTGGAAACCTTAAAGTACTATATAAATGTGATTATTATCCCATTCTCAGCTATTTTGATGGCTTTCAAATAGAAAGTCTTAAGACAAGTCACTATTCTGCTATTATTTAATTTTTATTTCTACTATTATTATATTTAATATTTTATTAACTATTGCACAAGGGGATAAAATATTACTATTCTTTTAACTTTTTTCTTAAAATTTTTTTTCAATTACATGTAGAAACAATTTTTGACAATTGTTTTTTGACATTTTGCAATTCAGATTCTCTCCCTCCTTCCCCTATTCCCTAACATAGTAAATAGTGCGATATAGTATATACTAGTACTTTTGTGCAATACATATTTCCTAATTCCCCATGTCATATCTGAAGACACATATAACAAACGAAGGAAATAAAGTGAAGGATGGCATGCTTTGATCAGCCAACAGATTCCAATAGTTCCTTCTTTGGCTGTGGATGGTGTTTTTTCTTTTTTATCATGAGTCTTTTGGGGTTATCTTGGAACCTTATTTTGCTGATAATAGTTTAGTCCTTCACAGGTAATTATTGTATAATATTTCTGTTACTATATATACTGTTCTCTTGATTCTGCTCACTTCACATCATCATACAAGTTTTTCTGAACTCATCCTGTTCATCTTTCTTATGGCACAATAGTTTTCTATTACAAACATATACTACAGCTTGTTCAACCATTCCCCAGTTGATGGACACCCCTTTAATTTCCAATTCTTTGCCACTACAAAAAGAATTGCCATAAACATTTTTGTCCGAATAGGTCCTTTCCCTCTATCTCTGATCTCTTTGAGATACAGGCTCAGGAGTGATATTGCTGACTCAAAGGATTTACATAATTTTATGGCCCTTTGTGCATGGTTCCATATTGCTCTCCACAATGGCTTTATCAGTTCACAGTTCTATCAAAAGTGCATTAGTGTCCTAATTTTCCCACATGCCCTCCAATATTAATCATTTTCCTTTTTGGTCATATTTAGCTACTCTAAAAGGTGTGAGGTAATATCTCAGAATTGTTCTAATTTGCATTTCTCTAATCAGTAGTGATTTGGAACATTTTCTCATATAACTATAGATAGTATTAATTTTCTTCATCTGAGAACTACCTATTTATACCCTTTGACCATTTATCAATTGGAGAATACTTTGTATTCTTATAAATTTGGCTCAGCTCTCTCTATATATGAGAAATGAGGCCATTGTCAGAAACACATGGTAAATTCCTTCCCCCTCCCCAATTTATTGTTTCCCTTTTAATCTTGGTTGCATTGGGTTTTTTCGTTTAGAAACTTTTTAATTTAACATAATCAAAATTATCCATTTCGTTTTTTGTAATGTTCTTTATGTCTTGTTTGGTCATAAAGTCTTCCTTTATCCTTAAGTCTGACAGGTAAACTTTCCCATGTTCTTCTAATTTGTTTATATATTATTTCCCTTTATTTCTAGATCAAGTATCATTTTTACTTTATCTTGATAAATGGTGTGTGTTAGTCTATGCCTAGTTTGTGCCATATTGTTTTTCAGTTTTCCCAGTAGTTTTTTTCAAATAGTAAGTTCTTCCCTTAAGAGTTTGGATCTTTGGGTTTATTGAACATTAGTTTTGCTGTGGTCATTAACTATTATGTGTTCATTTCCTAACCTATTCCAACTATTCTATTTCTTAGCCAGTATCAGATTGTTTTGATGATTACCATGTTTTAGTATAATTTGAGATCTATTACAGATAAGTCTCCTTCCTTCATGTTTCTTTTCCCATTAATTCCCTTGATATTATCAACCTTTTATTCTTCTGATGAACTTTTTTTCTGGTACAAGGAAAAAAATTTTGGGTAGTTTTATTGGTATGGCACCAAATAAGTAAATTAAAGTAGGATTGTCATTTGTATAATATTGGCTTGGCCTGTCCGTAAGCAATTAATATTTTTCCAACCATTTAGGTCTGAATTTTATTTGCATGAAAAGTGTTTTGAAATTGAGTTCAAATAGTTGCTGGGTTTGTTTTGGTAAGTAAATAGAAATGCAGATGATTTATATGGATTTATTTTTTAGTCTATAACTTTGCTAACATTGTTGTTTCCATTAATTTTTTTTGATTGATTCTCTAGGGTTCTTTATATATACCATCATAATCATCTGCAAAGAGCGATAAGTATTGTTTCCTCATTGTCTATTCTAATTCCTTCAATTTCTTTTATAGCTAGCATTTCTAATATAATAATAAATAGTAGTGGTGATAATGGACACCTTTACTTTACTCCTGATCTTACTGGGAAGGATTCTAGTTCATCCCTATCACAAATAATGCTTGCTGATGGTTTTAGATATCTGAAAATGATGCATTTAATATTTCTGCTTTCCTACATTTCATTATGAGGTGTTTGTGCCTTATTATTCAGTCAGTTTTTGTGTTGATGCATATATATTTAGTATTATTGTTTCATCATTTATGGTACTTTTTAATCACATAATTTCCTTCCTTATCACTTTTAATTAGATCAGTTTTTACTTTTGCTTTATCTGAGATTATGATTGTTATCTCTGCTTTTTCACTTTGACTGAAATATAATAGATTCTGTTCTAGACTATTATTACTATTCTAATACTTGAAGTATCTGTGATTTCATCAGTATGGAGAGGGAACTCCCAGTGTAGGAACTGAACTCTCTCTGTCAATGTAGATTACAACCTATCTATCTCAGACTTAGTGAAAAAGCCCTTTGTTGTTGCTGGAGGCCCCTTATCTAACTCCCTTCCCCTCAGCCACCCTTTTTACCATTTTTGTTTGTATTCATTTAGCATGTCGAAGGTATCTTGGGCCTTCATGATGTAAGCTATCCTCTCCATCAGCATGCGATTTTCCTTTTCAATGCCTCGAAGTCTTTCAGTCTCCTTCTGTAGAGTTCAGGGACAAGAAAAAGAACATTTTAGAAACAGAGAAATTCACCCCTTTTGAGAGCATTAGCACATTCCCTGAACATATCTGATTCTCTCTACTTTGCATTTGCTTTCCTCTAATGAAGGGCCAGCCAGGCAGGCAGCATAAATCTTCAGAAATCATGGTGACAATTATGAGGTGAAACTTTTAAAATGAATCTTTTTTATGTGACCCAGGACACACGAAAGTGAAGACTGCCCTTTTGCCCAGAATAAGAAGTTAAAAACAAAGGTGACAAGGAACGTGATAGCATTAGGTCACCTCTCAATGATATTGAAATATGACAATGGCAATGGAGAAAAAAGCATGTCTCCATGAGGGAGGTTTTACAGAACTCGAAGGCAAAAAACCTTTGAGGCCAGAGGAGAGGGCTAGCTTTTCACTGCATGTCTTAATTTTTAGAGTTCAGAAATGGTAGCCTAGATCGTTCTGAGTTAGTTGTTTGCATTTTATCTCATCCATTTAAGATCACTACTTAATTCCCAGTTTTATTTCTGTTTTTAAAATTAATGAGTTCAGGGTAACTAGGAGGCTTAATGGATAGAGAGCCAGGCCTGGAGATAGAGGTCCTCAAATCTGGCCTCAGATACTTCTTAGCTGTGTGACCCTGGGCAAATCATTTGACTCCAGTTGCCTAGCCCTTAACTGCTCTTCTGCCTTGGAACCAATATTTATATCAATTCTAAGACAAAGTAAGGGTTTAAAGATAAAATAAAATGAATGAGCTCATGCTACTTTTTATAATTATCACCATCAGCCTCAAAAGATAGAGACTATATAATTTATAAACAAATAAATAAAAACCTCAAACCACAACATTTAGATTTTACGACCAGATATCATTAACTGAGTAACCATACCATGGCAACTTTCCACATGCAGCTATCCCTTTCTTTTTCTTTTCTTTTCTTTCTTCCTCTCTCTCTCTCTCTCTCTCCCTCCCTCCCTCTTTCTTTCCCTCTTCCTTCCTTCCTTCCTTCCTTCCTTCCTTCCATATCTTCCATCTTAGAATCAATTCTATCTATTGGTTCTAAGGCAAAAGGAAGTATCTGAGGCCAGATTTGAACCAATAACGTCCCATTTCTAGGCCTGGTTCTCAATCCACTGAGCCCCCCAGCTATAATTTTTCTTTAAAAAAAAAATTAAATGTTAAAAATTACCTTTACCTTTAGAACTAGCAGAGTGCTTAGCTGACAAGGAATGTGTTTTTGTCATTTTTCTACTGCTATTTTCCTTCTATCCCTTCTTTTAATTTTTAAAGTGTAGGAGAAATTTAAAATAAATTAATATTAAATTTTTTTAAAATTAGGAGTAAATGTTTTAAATGAATGTAATGCTAAGAAAAAAAGAGTTTCATCTCTATTCAGAAACAAATGAGGTTAAATTCGTTTCTCTGATTGAATCCCTTCTTTAAAATGTGTTTTGTTTAATAATTACTATGCTTAATTTTTAAAATTCTCTGGTTTTGCTACTGAATGCTTTTTTTGATTATCTATTAAATTAACCTAGAAAAATCACCCAAAGAATACCTTGAACTTCTTTAGATTGAGTTGAAGGTGACTGTAGAGTGAAGGAGGATGACAATCCACTATTGCTTTGGCAGAATCAACCTGGAGCAGAAAATGAACATTTTTATTCCCAGTACAAACTGATCAAATAAAATCTGCTAAGATTTGTAGCTACACTATTACCTGTAATGGAATCACAGTTTTACTTCCCTAAAAAATATGTTACTAGCATTGACAACTCACAATGTATATGTGTGCTAGAGCCACATCATACCAGTTCAGACAGCTAATTATTTAATTTCCATTTTGAGTTTTTACGCCTTGAAAATAGGCAAAAGCTGCAAATCAGGATTTGATTTGTTGTTTTTATCGATTGTTTAAACTTAAACTAATAGAGAAAATATAAAAAATACAAGTTAAAAGGCAGCTAGGTAGCACAGTGGGTAGAGAACCACGCCTGAAGTTGGGAGAACCTGGGCTTAACTGTGACTTCAGACATTCTCTAGTCATGTGACTGACCCCGGGCAAGGCACTTTATCCAGTTGCTTAAGTCAGAAGGTAAAAAAAAAAAAAAAAAAAAAAAAATACAGTGTCTTGCAGGGATTTGGTTAGTTGTTTTCCCTCCCAGATGGCTGCTTGTTAACATGTGCAAGCTCACCCCTGAATTTCATCTCTCCACCAGCTGAGATCTAACCCCTTCTAGTCAGTCAAAAAGCATTTGTTAAGCAACTACTATGTGCCAGGTGGGGGGCAGCTGGAGGTACAGTGGATAGAGTACTGGGCCTGGAATCAGAAAGACATGAGTTCAAATCTGGCTTCATACACTTATTAGCTGTGCATACCTGGACAAGTCACTTAACTCTGTTTGCCTCATTTCCTTAGCTGTAAAATGAGCTAGAGAAGGAAATGGCAAGCCATCCTAGTATCTCTGCCAAGAAAACCCCAAAACGGGTCATGAAGATTCAGGACATGACTGATCTGACTGAACAACTTACAACATGTGCTGGGCACATTAGAGAGGGAAAAAGAAATCTATGTAATTTATATTTAGAAGAATTAAGTGAAAAGGAATGAATTACTTGCTAATGGTCATTTCTATTTTACTATGTATTTCCAAAAGTCCTTTTGGTCATTAATTAGGGAGGCTAACATTGGCCTATGTTTAAATTCTAAGTCTCCATGTAAATAGCCTTAACTCTGTTAACTGCAAAATAGATACACAGAAAAGTTTCTATTTAGAGAATTTATAACCCAAAGGTTTAATTAGAATTGAAGAATATCCAAAATGTTATGCAGATGGGGGATTGGTGGGAAATAGTCTGACTCTAAAAAAGAGGTTTTTGAAATAGCAGTTCCCCTAGTATTCTTAAGTGTTTGTTTTACTGATGATGGCCAATTTGACCAAGGAGCTTTGCAGAATGCCAAGGAAGGATGATCAAAAATAAAGGTAAAAGTTGTTCAGAAGGACTAGATACTGTGAGCCAATGGAGAGGCTCCATTGATACAGCAAGCAACTTTTCATGAAGACTTGGGTTTGAATATTAGCTGTGCTGCTCCCATGCTTTTTGCTCCCTCCTTGGGCTTCAGTCTCCTCCTCTATAAAATGAGACAATGATTGGACTACCTGGGCTTTAAAGTCCCTCCTGACTGTTAATCCTACAAGTTTTACAAATCTTTTCTACAAAATAAGATACATCTTTACCAAATATTGCCCTGGGCCAAACAGGGATCTGAAGATTTTGAACCGGAAAGTAGAGTTCTAGCCTTAGAAGCCTGTCTGTAGGAACATTTTCTAAAAAGCTATAGAGGACTGTTTTGTTTTTGTTATGTTGGCTTATTTAAAACACACACACACACACACACACACACACACACACACACACACACACACNGCTTATTTAACACACACACACACACACACACACACACACACACACACACACACACACACACACACACACACAGTTGGTAGGATCAGAGCCAAGGTAAGATAAAATACTTTTTGGTAGGATAAGGGCTCTCATTACCGGAAAGGAGTGAAAGGGAAATTAAAGTTATCTCCTGATTGGGAGGATTGGGGCCCTTTTCCCACTGCCAAATACATATAGGGAAGCAGTGAGGTTAAAGGGACAAAGGAAGGCAAGAGTAGGATAAATGGGAATTTTTACTTACAAGACTAATCTTATCCTGGAAAGTGGATAGAGTGCTGGTCCTGGAATCAGGAAGACCCAAGTTCATATCCAGCCTCAGATACTTACTAGCTGTGTGATCCTGGGCAAGTCACTTCTATCTGCCTCAACTGAAAAAGGAGGATAATAGTACCTATCTCGAAGTGTTGTTGTGAGGATCAAATGAGATTTGCTAACTTTCAAGTCACAATATAAATACTAGCTATGGAAAATATTATAGTCAATTACAAGGATTCAGAGCTAGCTGAAATAGCAACTAATTGGGTTAGGGTGTGCAAGATAGGCAACCAACCATCTAGACTGTAATATATAGGTAAATCTTGTCCAAATTCTATTTCCTGCCTTCCCTCATCAACAAGGCCCACCCCACTGTATATCTAATAGAGTTCCTAGGGCTTAAGAGCCCAACATTTAAAAGATGTATTTACAAAGTGTGTTGGGCCGAAGTTGAATTGTATATTTAGTTTGTGTGTATATATATATATATATATATATATGAACAATTTTCAGAACTTGAACTGATTTCATACAGTAACCAGAAGATTAATAAAGGTAAAACAGGAATCCAGCACCAGACATTTGCTCTTGGGGCTAAATTATTATTAATTTTGATTTCCGTAGGAATTTATCTTCAATGTGTATCATGAAAGCCAACTGGTATAACATTATTGTGCTTTCTCAACAACTTTTCGATGATATGTTCCATAAGTAAAGAGAGATTGCTGTATGAAAAGGATTATTATTTGTGGTTAAGAGGAAATGAACTTAAAACACATGGAGAGCATTCAGTTTTACATAAGGAGAACTTGTTACCTGTACAGAAGCAACTTTAAAGGCTATTACACTGAATTTCATTACCCTTTCCTTAGAGATAGCTTCTAAAACAATGTCATCTTTTTATTGTTATGATTTGTGTTATGTCTTATTCCCCCTCCTGTACTCTAAACTTGAAGAGCAGAGCATGGAAAAGATTCCAGAACCAGCTGAATTATCTATCAGAGGAGGAACTGTGAGTGGATAAGAAAGGCAGTCATAGTGGGGTGCAACCCATAGGTAAAACTTATGTAAACTTTGCATGTTCTTAGTAAATATGGTTGTAGTGAATTCCTAGGTAGCTATCTTAAACATTCAAAGAAGACTGACTGTATGTCGATGATTTTTGATGACCCAAGCTGGGGATGCAACTGAGGAGTTTACTAGATTGCAAGCTTTTTAAGGACAAGGTTTTTAATATTTTCTACCTTTGTATGCATGTAGCTTGCACAAAAATATTCAGAGTAGAGGTTAGGAAGAATAGGACAAGCCTTTCTTGGCTCTTTCTTCAAACTAGCACACATACATTTATTTTTACATGCTATTGGTACCCAAGAGAGTGTAAACTCCTTAATTGTTTCTAGTTTTGTCTTTATGCCTTTAGCTGCTCCCGTATGTTAGGCTCTTACTAAATGCTCATTGACTTGATTTGAATTGGATTGGATTGGATTGCTGGTTTCCTGACCAAATTACCATTTTATTTTTTGGAATAAGAGGCCTGGGAAGAAATTACAAATATTTTAGTAAATATTTGTTGAATTAAACTGAACTTGTGGTCTATCTCAGTCCATGGCTGAACGATCCAAGTAAGATATTGCTTTTGGATATATGAACATACACTAATGTGCATGTTATACAAAAATATATTGTTTGGAACTAAGCCTGGAGATGGGAGGTCCTGGGTTCAAATTTGACCTCAGACATTTCCTGTGTGACCCTGGATTATTCACTTGACCCCAATTGTCTATAGTAGCCCTTCCTGCTCTTCTGCTTTGAAATTGACACTTGGTTTCCATTTTAAGGCAGAAGATTAAAGTTTGTTTTTTTTTTAAATGTATCATTTGTAACTTACTCTGGATGTTATTCTGAGATTAAGGGAGCCCTCGGTTCAAATCTATTCTTAGACACTAGCTGTGTGTCCTTGGACAAGTTACTTAAACCTTGATTTCTTAAGTATAAAATGGGGATGATAATAATAGAACCCACCTCCTATGGTTGTTGGGTAGATCAAATTAAATAATATTTGCAAAATAATAATTGCGAAATTAAATAATTATTTATAATTATAGTACAAATAAAATAAATGTAAATACTATAAATAATATTTGCACTAGCATAGTGCCTGGCACATAGTAGGCACTTAATAAAAGCTTGTTTCCTTATTTCCTTCCTGGAATGCACTTCTTCCTCAAATCCACCTCTCAGAATTCTTATTTTTCCTTCAAAGCCAAGTTCAGGTACCTCTTCTTTGGAAAAAAATTCCTTGATTTAATTCTTTACCACTAGCCCCCAATTGCTAATGCTCTCTTCTTTTTCAAAATGGCTTTTATTTATGTATCTATCTGTGGATACATGAACAAAAGATAATTTTGTAGTTAGCCTCCCCGAAAGCCCTACAATACAGTGTAGTGGTAACCCTGTGTTCCTGCAGGCCATACCAGTGTACTCTGATGTGCCCATCTGGCATGGCAATGAGCCTGGGTTCCTAAAGACTGTACTAGTGGAGCACAAGCCCTAGAGAAAGGGGACCGAATCCTTTGGCAGTTATTTGGTGATGCCTATAGGACTCTTCTTGATTATTCTTTTCAGTGCATAAAACAAAACACAAAGTATTACAAATAAACAGTTATCAAAATATATTCTTTAAAATGGTTCACAGACCCCAGGTTAAGAACCTTTGCTTTTGGGGTAAAGTTTTCAAGTATGGACTTAGTGATGACAATGGTGAATGTCTTTTGTTCGAGGGCCAGCACAGCTGAGTTCAGAGAGCTTATTCCAAAGCTGTTAAGTTTTTTTTGGCGGTAGTAGCTCTCAAAGACCATCTGCTAAGTTATAGAGAGATTGTCACTTATATCATTGGAGGAAATACTCACGCTGATGAAATTAAAGATTCTAGAGGTATTGAAATGAATGTTTTGTACCCCCTTTCTCCTAGCCAACATCCTTGGATGAAAATTCCTTGAGGGCAAGTTCTGTTTTTGCATGTAATCTACATGAAAATGTGTACCCTGCCCAAACTCCCCTGTAACCTTGAATCTATGCTGTTTAGACTATGCTGTAATGTGTATGAATTTCATGCCAATTTTGTGGAACTGGTCTTGAAGAAAAAAATATAAAAATAAGGGACAGCTCAACAGCTGGCAGAACTGTCTGAGCTGACTTGTTGGTACCAGATTGTTCTCAATTTCTTTCTTTCTCACCGAAATCGCCCCAATTTCCAAACACCCTCCTGTGTGTAGGTTGGCCCTACCACATAATAGGGGCTATAAAAATTTATTCAGTTTACTGAGGTGATAGTTTTAAACAATACTCTTGTTTGGGTCAGAGGATTGGAATGGAAGAGTTTTTTATTTCTGTACTTTTTGAAGCCTGATTACAATGTATACTCTAACAGGTCATATTAAAAGAGATATCCTGTTATGCCCCATTAATCTTTCATTTGAGTGTGATCTTTTCTTTAACGGGTTAAGGAATTAGAATTGGAAATTATGCCAATGGCTGAAATGTAGAATAAGGGAGTTAGACCTTTAAAAAAACATATACCCATAAAAGTTCTTTGGCCTACAAAAGTCCTGAACAGCAGCAGTATAGTATCCCAATGTAATTCTCAGGAAACTCCATCAGATGTTATGACTTCTATTGCAGTCAGAATGAAGATGGACTTTTCTGATGAAGTCTGGAGAGTCATAAAAGAATAACAACAGGCTCAAGAGCTAAATATCATCAGCTCTCAAGCTGTTCCTGGGACTGAGTGCCCAGAGCCTTAAAATGGAGTCCCTCTGCTGCCCACATGTCAGCAGCACAGATTTGGCTTTCTTAGCAAAACACAGATGGTTGGAAGAGTAGGAGAACTGTCTTAATATCAGATTAGGGTCCACTCTTGAATCTTCAAGATAACACCAAATACATGAATTTTTTGACTTTATTGTTCTCCTATTCTGGACTTTAGTATTTGCTTAAATGTCATTTTATATGTTGTTTTATGTATGCTTGTCAAACCACTCCAACTCAATAAAATTGTAAGTTTCCAAAAATCAACCATCTCATTTCCTATTTTATACAATCCTTCATAATTACTGCAGTGCTGCATACATAGTAATATACTCTAAGAATAACGAAAATTTACTAGAAATTGTTTATTCCCATCCTCTGATTTTACAAATGAGAAAACTGAGGTCCAGAGAGAAAGCTCAGTAATGGCAATCAAAACTGGAACTTGGATCTCTTGATTCTCAGGCCTATTCTCTTTCTATTATACCACAATGCCTTTCTCTTCTCTAATGAAATAAGGGGCATCTTGGACCAAGCCTTCACATTTTTTTTAACACATTTGTGGGAATAAATCAGGAGGTATATAAAATTGCTCCGTTAAAGATCAAACTAGAGAAAAAGAGAAGATGAGCTGATTGAAAGGCCTGCCAATCTATGATCTTTGGAACTGCTGAGAAGAGAAAACCTTTCTTTTCCCCATCTAGTATGGCAGGGAGTCGTCATCCTCATCCCCTGGGTAAATGGAGGAGTCTATGACATTGTGAATTGTCATGGATTGCCAGGTGTTATCTTTGAAGTACAGATTGGACCATACTATGTCACCATTCAATCCAGTGGGACCCTTCACTTCCAGCATCAAATATAAAATCATCTGTTTAATACTCAGAGTCCTTCACATCCTGGATTCTTTCTAATTTCCCAGGCTTTTTTATACCTCATGCCCTTCCAGGTAATCTGTGATCCAGGAACAGTGGCCCCCTTTCTGTTTCTCAAATATACTTCATCTTCCAGCTCTGAGGAATTTTCATTGCCTGTCCCCCATGTTTGGAATTCTCTCCCAATTCATTTTTTCCTCCTCGAGTCCCTGGCTTCCTTCAAATTCCAGATAAAACCCCACTTTCTATTAATCTGATATCCCTTAATGATAGTGCTTTGGTTCTGTTGATCATTCCTATTTTTCCTGTATCCATCTTGTTTGTGTATAATTGCTTTCATGTTTTCTCTTCCCATTACTGTGATCTGCTTTGGAAGCAAGGACTGTCTTCTGCTTTTCTTTGTATCCCCAGGTCTTAGCATAGTGTCTAGTATGCAGTAGGTGTTGAATAAATGCTTATTGATTGACTGATTGACCCTTTGAGTAAATAGAAGAGTTTCCTTTGATAGTCTATGGCATTATGAATTAATTTTATACGTCATTCTTCCCACTGACCTTGTTGTATAGGTTCTTAGTTTTGCTCTTTCTTTTGAAGAAAGTAAGTCTAGGAAACCAACATAACTTTCCTAAGTGCTAACAGTATTGGTATGGTGATGAACCTGAAAGAAGAAGTGGCAAGGAAGAAACCTGTTTTACAGGTAGTCCCCAACTCACAAACTGGTTCTGAAAATTCGTTAGAGGTCAAGTTGCTAGGAAGACAGAATGCATTTGTCCATAGAAACAATGTGGTCAAGGGTGGTAAGGTTAACAGGCCACAAAAACCTATTTAACCCACAAAGTAGCTGAATGAAATGCTCTAGAAACTTCTTTTATTAGATTTGTCAATTTATTTGTATAAGGAACTTTCAGTGAAGAACTTTCTCTGCCTGTAGAGAATGATGCCTTCTCCTCAACTTATAGTCTTTTTATTTTTTAAGTCCTTACCTCTGTCTTGGAATTGATACTGGATATCTATTCCAAGGCAGAGAGGAATAAGGACTAGGCAATCGGGGCTAAGTGACTTGCCCAGGGTCACACAACTAGGAAGTGCTTGAGGTCAGATTTAAACCCAGGTCCTCCCTACTCCAGGCCTGGTGCTATATCTATCCACTGTGCTACCTAGCTACCCTCTCAACTTAAAGCCTTAGTGAGCTGACAGGAGCCTTGAGGAATTAACTGATAGGCTTAGTGTTATACAGCCAGGGTCAGAGGCAGAACTTGAACCCAGTCCTACCTAAGGCAAGCTGTATGCCATTTTGTCTCTCTTAGAAACTTGCATCTGTTACATTTTTTAAGAGGGAAAATTTATAACCTGTTCATCATTTCTTGCAGCACAGTAGTGTTCCATCATAAGCATGTGCCGCGAGTTGTTCAGCCATTCCGGGATCGATGGGTATCCCCTCAGTTTCCGGTTCTTTGCCACCACAAGGAGAGCCGTGATAAATATTTTAGAAAATATAGGTTATTTTCCTTTTCCCCTGATCACCTTAGGAAATAAACCTAATAATATTATTAAATAAATAAATCTCCCTTCTAAAAAAAAAAAAAGAGGGAAAATTTATTTGGAGTCCAAAATGAAAGAAAGGACACTGGAAACACATCTATGTAGGTATCTGGTAATGTGACTGGTTGGTGGGAGGGAAGGAGTTTCCTCCAGCTGCCATGGTGACCTAGCACTGAAGGTATTTTCCTGACACATCTTTGGCACCCCCATGATAAGTGCTGGCAATGACCATGCAGAGCCAACTCATAGTGGCTATTCACAGGTGGACAGAGTGATATAGGAATGGAGTCAGAGGTCCTGGATTCAAATCACAGCTCTTCTGCTCACTTGGTACATGACCTTGGGCAAGTTACATTATCTCTTTAAGTCTTAATTTCCTCAACTGTGAAGTAAGGGATTACTCTAGATCATCTCTAAAGTCCCTTTCATCTCTGGCATTTTGTGATCTTAATATATTTGTTTCTATAAATCCTTCTTAGCAGTTTTGTTAAAAGGAACATACATGTTTGATACATCCTAAAATATGCCACATTTAAAATCACATTATGTTTAATGAATAGTGAATTAAATGGACAACATATATTAAAAAATGGGAAATAGTGCTCAAAATGTCTAAAATATGCCTAAAATTACTTCAAGACTTCCATGGAAAATAATATTTTACAATTATTGTTTTATAAATTCCTTCTGCCATCTTTGCAGTAGAGGAAAAGAAACTATATTATTTAATGAAATGCAGCATTCATAATTAAAAGTACTCATTAGGCCCTGAATACATCACTTCACTAGTATTCTAATTATAAAGAAAGTATCCTGTGAAAGGATATATATACTACTAAGGATTCTTAACCTTTTTTGTGTTAATAGAACCCTTTGGCAGTTGGGTAAATACTATTGACTCCTTCTTAGAGTAATGCTTTTAAAAAGCAAAAAATAAAGTACATAGGATTATAAATGAAATCAATCATATTATAATAATTGTTATTTTTTCTAAGCTCATGGACCCCGCATTAAGAATCTCTACTGTAGACAAAAATGTAACTCTCCAGTGCCATGATGGGTCAAGAGCCAAGTGCCATTTTTCAGGAGTCAGTATATAACCATGATGGATGTTAGCAATAGGTCTCCTGACTCCCCAGTGTAAGAATTGAACTACTGCCTTATTTAGCTGCTGTTGACTATGAGTTGCTGAATAGATAATTATTCTTTTACCTGGGCTAATTTCTGTCCCTCCTCTCTTGCCACTTGTATCATCTTGGCTCCGAAGTGCTAAATTTGCTTTAAAAGTGTCTCCCTGCTCTAATGAACTAAAGCTACCATAAGGATTACACAAGGAATCTCAGTTAGTCTGGCTAATGACTTCAACTGGGTATACATCTTTAAATAGCTAAGCAACATTTCCTAACAATGAAACCAATTAAATGGTGAGAAAGGATCTTTTGAGACAGGTGATATGGTAAAATCCCTCTTTCCTTGTCAGCATCACCCAGACATAGCAAGGTTGTGGCAGTTAGAAATGTGCTGTGGGGAAATAGACAGTGTCAGAGAGAAGGGCAGGGAATCAAAAGGGTCTCTATCAGCCCCTGAGTCTGCAGTCTGGGTAATGAGAGAATACACTAAAGGCAGTTTTCTGGTTCTTATTCAGATAATGGTGCCTTTCTCCTAGAAACTCCCATTTGTGAAATTATAGAGGGAGAACTGTCTTCATTTGGATCTGAAAATACTGTTTTTCTATTAAAATCATCTGTGCTCAGTTACAAGGTTAGAGTTTACCTACCTTTTTCCTGTGGTCCTTGTAGGCTCTCTCCCATGATTTCTGATTGAACATATTGTCAAAGTAACAAAACATAGGGATAGGTTGGCATACTCGATGAATTTTACACAGAGGGAAGGAACTCTGGTCATCTTCGTAAACAGACGTCATCTTTATACAGAACTTCATTCAATACCTTGGAGAATGTGTTTGCAGGAGATCACATGGGAGTTGTCATGCCATCCAAGCTAAAAGGAAGAAACAGAATAGCTGGTGTAGTTTTTCAAACAGTGTATAGAATGGCAAAGAAGAAATAAATTCTAGTATTCTCAGGGGAAATTGTCCCAATAAGACTAAAACAGAATAAAAATTCCATTTGGTTACCACTTTTTCCATTTACCCAGTGACAGAGGAAGAAAATTATGCCAGTTGAATAATATTAAAATATTCTTTTTGGGGGGCAGCTGGGTAGCTCAGTGGTTTGAGAGCCAGCCCTAGAGATGGGAGGTCATAGGTTCAAATCTGGCCTTAGACACTTCCCAGCTGTGTGACCCTGGGCAAGTCACTTGACCCCCATTGCCTATAAAAAAAATATTCTTTTTTTCTTTTTATTTCCCTTCTCCTCTTTCCCCTCCCATATGTTTTCCTGAATTATCTTTCTCCTCCTCTTCTTTTCTCTGAAAAATTTTCGTATCATGAAGTCTCAACCAATTTGGAAGCAAGCTCTAACAACAGCCTAGTTCCTTTCAAACCATTTGTCTCTTCTTGTACAGTTGTGGTTTTTATTTAGATAAGCAAAGTAAAAATGATATTACAGTATATGCTAAGTATCTCATTTCATTTTTGTCAAAGCCTTGGGTATCACTGGCAACTAACATAAAGTACAATATGTCAGAATAGAGGCATGGAAATAGCTGTTACTTATTATGGAAGATTTTATTATGTAAAAATGGTGAAGGAGCAGAAAATCCATAATCTCAGGAAGTCATTGCCTAGTGATGAATAAAAGACTGAAATTCAATATTTTATAAAGAATGCAATCACGTATTAGGATGAGTGTGAGTTCTTGATAGCCCAAAAGAATTTAGATAGCACTTAAAAGAAATCAGAATTGCTATAAGTAAGGATATTGTTAAAAATGAAAATATAATTTACAATCATGCTGTGGTACTTTATGTAATATTATATCCTGTTTTGGACATGTTGAATTTAAGGTGTCTACTGGACATCCAGTTCAAAATGAAAGGCAATTGGAGATAGATATGAGATTGAAGGTCAGTAGAGAGCTTGAGGCAAGAAAGATATATCTGAGAATCATCAGCACTGAGATGATAATTAAAACCATGGGAACCGATTATCACCAAGTGAAGAAGTAGAGAAGGGGAGGAGAAGAGGGCCTGGGACAGAACTCTGAGGGACACCTTTGGTTACAGGGTGTGATCTGGAAGAGAACCCAACAAAGAAGGCAGAGAAGAGCAGTCAGATAGATAGGAAGAGAATGGAGAGAGAGTGGTATTCCAAAAAATCTAGAGAGAAGAGTATTCAAGGAGGAGAGAGTGATCAACAGTGTCAAAGATAGATCAAGGAGAATGAAAACTGAGAAAAGGCCATTGGATTTGTTATCTAGGAGATCATTAGTAACTTTGGAGGGAACACTTTAGATGGAATGACAAGGTCTAAAATAATAGATTAAGAAGAGAGTGAGGAGAGAAAAATGGAGGCACTTAGAGAAAGCCTTTTCCAGGAGTTTAGCTACTAAGGGCAGAGGAGATTTAGAATAATAATTAGCAGGGATGGAAAGATCAAATGAGGGTTTTTGCAGCATTGAAGAGATATGGGCATATTTGTAGGCAGTAGAGAATAAGCCAGTAAATAGGAAGAGATTGAAAGTAAGTGAAAGAGTGGGGATGGCAAGGAGCCATCTACTGAAGGAGATGGGATGGAATGGGATTACTTATGTCTTGGAAAACAATAAGGCTACTTCATCATATACGACTGGAGTGAAGAAGGAGAAAGTGACAGAAAGCACTTGAGTGATGGAAAATGAGAAAGAGTAGAGAAGAGAGAGCTTACCTCAAATGATCTCAATGTTTTCTGTAAAATATAAGGCCATGTTCTCAGCTAGGTGTTTAGGGGAAAGGGGAGCCATGGGAAGTTTGAGGAGGTATGGAAAAGTTGGGAAGAGCTGCTATGAAGAGTGGGATAATGAGTTGAAAAGGAAGACATAAAAATATTGCCTAGTAGCAGTGAGGACTCAGATAAAGTTGTATAGCGTAAATTTGTACTGGTCCCAGGCAGAACAGACGCATGATTTTCTCTTCCTTTGTTCAGCAACACATAGATAAGAGCAAAGTCAGTGAATAGTGGGAATGATCCAGGGCTGGGTGTTAGTGTCATTGCTATAATTGTAGGAAGGATTGGTGGCAATATTAAAAGGCTGGTAAAAATTTTGGTGGGCTGAATATTTGTAAAAAATTTAATTTTAAAGGAATTTAACTGATTTATTTTAATCCATTTATCAAAAAGTTACAAAACTAAGTTCATCTAAATAAAGCACACAAATATACACACAGATGTCAGAAAGTCAGTAGATTTGCTATTTAAGAAGCCAAGTAAAAGTATAATGAAGTCTTATTAGTATATTAAGTTTATACATCGCATCTGGTGGAATTCTACCAGAAGAATCCATTTACTTATTATTATTTCATTTGAAATGATAAGCCTAATAGTATTCAGGGAAATTAATTGAGATAAACGTTGCTGAAATTTCATGTTTATGAAACCCCAAGAAAAACCCATGAATGGAATCATGAAGAGTCAGATACAATTTAATAAAAATAGCAACATTGATGAAGATTATGATAGCATTAATGATAATATACTAAATAGAGCCCTTAAGTTTTAGTTTGTTTTCAGATAGATGAGCTAGTGCTAGATAGAATAGGATCATTGTACTTCTTAAAGGCCTCTTTTAAAGCATTCATGTTATAAGTTCTTCTAAACACATTATTACAGATGTAGTCAAGCTGTGGCTGATATTAAAGACTAAATGTCAGTCCCATAGGAGTTGGCCTTATTTGTATAGTTGAGATATGAATTCAAAGCCAAATAAAGATTAGAAACTAAGAAAAATTAAGTGGTTTATGTTTAATATATTTTTAAAAACATGAGTATTTACAATGATTTATCTAAAAAACAGTCAAATAAGAGAAAGGCCAAAAATTGGATTTGTCCATGGTTCATCTCAACAAGTCTTACATATTTTAAGGCACTCAATAAATAATAAACATTTGTTACTGATAAACTGATTAACTTGGACCTTTTATCAAATAACGAGGGCAGCTAGGTATTGCAATGGATAGAATGCCCAGCTTGAAGTCCCAACTTCAAATATAGCTTCAGATGCTTACGAGCTGTGTGACCCTGGGCAAGTCACTTAACTGTTGGCCCCAGTTTCTTCATCTGTAAAATAAGCTGGAGAAGGAAATGGCAAACCACTCCAGTCTTTTTGCCTCAAGAATTATCAAAAGTATAGGCTGGTTTTCAAAGAGGTAGAAGAACTAGGGACCAAATTGCCAACATTTGCTGGATAATGGAAAAAGTAAAGGAGTTTCAGAAAGACATCTTCTTCTGCTTCATTGACCACAGTGAAGTCAATGACTGTATGGATCTCAACAAAATGTGGCAAGTCCTCAAGGAGACGGAAGTATGAGATCCTTTTGTATCTTGAAAAACCTGTGTTCAGGTCAAGTAGCAACAGTTAGAACAAAACTTGGAACAACTGATTGGTTTAAGATTGGGAAAGGAGCATTACAAGACTGTATGTTGTCATATATTATCACTTTATTAATTTAATTTATATGCAAACTACATCACAAAAAATGCCAAGTCAGACAAATGAAAAGTCAGATATGTAGATGATACCACTCTGATGGCAGAAAATGAAGAATTAAGAAGCCTAGAAAGTGAAAGGGAAGAATATAAAAGCTGGTTTGAAGCTTAATATAAAAAAAAAACAAAAAAAAAAAAAACAACAAGATCATGGCAACTGGTCCCATCACTTCCTGGCAAATTGGAGAAGAAATAGAAGCACTGTCAGATTTTAAGGTCTTGGGCTCAAAGATCATTGCTGCTGGTGACTACAGCCATGAAATTAAAAGATGCTTGCTCCTTGGAAGAAAACCTAAAACAAATCTGGACAGCACACTAAAAAACAGACATCACCTTGCCAACAAAGGTCTGTATAGTCAAAGTTATGGTTTTCCAGTAATAATATATGGCTTTGAGAGTTGGACTCTTAAGGAAAGCTGAGCACTTTTAAACTCTTACCTTCCATCTTAGAATCAATATTGTGTATTGGTTCTAAGGCAGAAGAGTGGTAAGAGCTAGGCAATGGGAGTTAAGTGACTTGCCCAGGATCACACAGCTAAGAAGTGTCTGAGGTCAGATTTGAACCGAGGGCCTCCATTCTGTAGGCCTGAGATACCCAGTTACTCTCTGGAGAAAATTTTTGAGAGCTTCTTGGACATCAAAAAGATCAAATCAGTCAATACTTGAATCAGTTCAGACTATTCAATGAAAGGACAAATGCTGAAGCTTAAATACTTTGGTCGCATAATAAAAAGACAGGACTCATTGGAAAAGACCAGGATATTGGGAAAGATTGAAGGCAAAAGGAGAAAGGGATGGCAGAAGATGAGATGGATAGTGCCATGGAAGCAATGAATGTGAGCTTGGAAAGACTACAGAAGATAGTGGAGAATGGAAGGGCTTGGCATGCTATGGTCCATGTGCAAATCACTGTCTTGGGGTGATCCCAAAATGAATAAGATGTGTTCCTTCCCTAAAAGAATTTAAATTTAGTAGGAATAATTAAATATAAACTATGATGGGATTTGATGAGCTGGATATAATTGGTGAAAGTGTACCAGGTTTATAAAGTTGAGTTATAAAATAGAAGGACATGCCATCTAAAAGAGACAGTCAGTCTTAGGGAACACAAGGAAATTTCTTTGAATTTATGGAAATGGAATGAAATTATACCCAACCTTTCTAAACTTTATCCTTATTGTTCTTAGAATTTTGATTGGAAAGAGGCTTTGACATTATCTAGCCCACTCTCTTACTTTTCAACTGAAACTAAAGTAGAGTGATTCCTCTGTGGTTTCAAAGTATAATTGTAAGAAATGGGACTTGAATCCCCAATTCTTCTGAATCTGTGTCTAATATTCTTTCCTTACCCCACGCTGTAGACTTTATAGGCCTTCTCTCATCAAGGTCAGTGGAGAAGCTAAGATTTCCTGAGCTATTCAAACTTACATTGATTACTATTCAGGATTTCTTTGCATGCTGGGCAGAAAAAAATGAAAAAGTTTAGAATGAAGCCAGTCAGTTGAAAGGAAGCTGACATAATCCAAGAGAAGCCACATGGTGGAAGAAAGGCTTGTCTGCCTCTAAGGAGATCTACACAAATACTTTCTTTTCTAAAATGGGTGCACCCTCCTAGCCTGCCCAACCATGGAATCTGTTGCTGCTTCCCCACCCTCTCCCTCATTTTTATCTTCCTATGAAGGCAATAGAGCTTTCTTAGCTAAACAATAATAGTCTTCATGCTATTTTAAAACTGCCTATTTTTTGCTGTTGGTCACTTGCCCCATGCAGTTGCCCTTAAATAACATCCTAACCTAGCTATTCCAAGCAGAGTGGAGTTTTATTCTGTTGGGCAATGGAAAGAGGGGGCTGTCTGGAGTGAAGCACCATAATATGTTAGCCATTTGCCAAAAGAAGCCTAAAGCTGCTGCAGAACAGGAAAGTTTTGGGATTGGCAGAGTTTGCAAGAGAAAAAGAGCAGGCCACTGTGCAGTGCAAAAGCTCTTTAAATAGACACCTTGAGTATTCTGTAGGCCTTACCATGAAAGGGAAATGGACTGAGGTTAATGCACATTATAAAGGCTTTCAGTAACATCTGAACTAGCGGGCATTTTAGTGAAGTCACAAGCCAAACAGGATGTGTGTGTTCCTGAGCCTCAGGGGCCAGCAATCAGGAACAATGGGAGAAGGAATACTGGAGAAATCCAGTAAGCAATTTCAGTTACAGTGGGAGGGTACTGAGACCCCAGACATCTCAGTCCTAGCAGTGTTTGTTGCTATTTTAATGTGGATAAGATTTTAACATAAACAAACTATTCTCTACCCACCCATCCCCCCCCCAAAAAACCAAGGAAGCAGTTTGTCAGTATTTTTGGTAACATATCCTTCCCTTCAAAAAAAAGTCCACAAAAAACAATTCACAAACAACCCACCTCAAATAATGTAGAGCTCTCTTCTGATTTACATGGTTGATGAAAAACTGAGAGACAATATTTCTCTTAGGTACTTAGTGATTTGAACTGCCAGGTCAAAAATCATTTGATAAGTACAAATTATCATCAGTGTTTTATACCTTATGTGTGAACAGATAATGTTATAATTTTTGGATCATTTTTACCATTACAACATCTTTCGGATATATTCCTTTCTTTCCACTCATTCAGCATTGTCCTAGGTCAAGCCCTTTTCTCTTCTTGCCTGTTCTATTGCAATCATCTCCTATTTTGTTGCCTTGGCTCAATTCTTTCTCCACTCCAATCCAATTTCCACTCAAATACCAAAGTGATTTTCCTAAAGTGTTTTTCTACCTATGCCAAATCCATCCCTTCCTCCATACTCAATAAATTGCAGTAGCCCCCTCTTGTCTCTATGATCAAATATAAAATCTTATGTTGGGCATTTAAAGTTTTTCACAACCCAGCCTTTTCCTTCCTTTCCATTTACTCTATGATCTCAGCCAGACTCTCTAAACCCCAACTCTTCATTTGTACTAGCCGTCTTCCATGTCTGCAATGTTCTCCACTCTCACCTCTTTATCCTAGCTTCCTTTCTGACTCAGCTCAAATCTCATCTTCTACAGGCCTTTCCTGCTACCCTCACTCCCATTCCCTTCCCACTGAGATTATTTTCTATTTCCATTCTATATTAAATGTATGTGGAAATTTCCATGTTTTTCTCCTACCTTACATTTGGCTTTTAGCTCCTTGAGAGCAGAGACTATATTTCTCACTTTCTTTGTGCCTAGCATATGGTGAAACACTTAATAAATTCCTGTTGATTGACTATAGTTATTCATACTTAATTCATGGAGAGATTTATAGTTGGCTGTCTAAAAACTTGGTTTCTAGTATACTTAATGGCCTTTGATCAAAATTGTGAATTGAATACAAGAAGCCAGTGAAGTTTGGTGTTGGTCAAAAGATAAAGCAAAAATATGTGTTGGGGGTAGGGTGGGGTGGTGTTTATTGATATTCAATCTTGCATAATAGAGGTGGGGATGTGGATCCTTTCTCCTTCATTTAGCTTCACTATATGGCCATCAAAGAAGATCTTGAAAATGTGGTTTACTTCAGGTTCCCAGCCTCTATGTAGCCCCCATGGGGTTTGGAGACAGTTCCACAAATGGATTTGGGGATGGTAGTTAAATAATTTTTTTTATTCCTTGTCAGATTGTTTAGTGTAAGAAACTTGAATCAGCATCAGAGAAAAAAAAGAGATAATCTGAGATATTTTAAGGGATTTTCTTTGGTTCCCTGGCTAGATGTGGTAGCTCAGCTATTCATTAAAAAAAAAAAACTGCTTGCCTTCAGCTAGGTGGCTCAAGTGGATTGAGAGCCAGACCTGGAAATGGGAGGTCCTGAGTTCAAATATGGCCTCAGATACTTCCTAACTATGGAACCCTGGACAAGTCATTTCACCCTCATTCCCTGGCCCTCAACTCTCTTCTGCCTTAGAACCAATGCACAGTACTGATTCTAAGACTGAAGGCAAGGTATAAAAAAAAAAAAAAAGAAAAAAAAAAGAAAAGAAAAAACTGCCTTACAATGTTGTGAAAACTTACTAGCCACCATCCCTTAGCAGACAGGAGCAGAGTTTCAGATGGTCTTAAGAGGTAAAGAGCAGCAGATGACAGCAGAGAACAGCTTCATCTTTGAGAGACCAAGGAAGATGCTTTGCAGATGTCCTTTATGGTGAGCAGAGATGTGATACTCAGCAGATAACATCAGAAAGCTGCTCTGGAGTGTCAAAGATGAGTTTCTAAGTCACAGGGGTGTAAGCCACATGTCCCTTATATGTATCTTTCATGTGCTTGTGTTAGACACATTTCCTTGTGTGTTCTCTTTCATGTGTGTCCCCTGGTCATTTATGTTCCCCACATGTATTCCTTAAAATTTTTTTTGTTACATTCAAGCTCCCAGATATCTAAGCCCCTTTCTCTCCCCCTCCACTAAAGAAGACAGCATTTGCCAAAAATATATGTATTTATAAAACTGTATTGCTTTTTCTGTTTATCAGTTCTTACTCTGGATATATACAAATTATTCTTCAAACAATATTTCTGTTGCTTGTTCTCTTGGTTCTGCTTGTTTCCCTCTTCATAATTTCATGTTCAAAATTAACCTGCTCCTCATTTCTTCAAACACATTAGTATTCTATCAGAATCATATGCCATATCACAAAGATATGCTACAATTTATTTAGCCATTTCCCAATGATAGCAATTCCTCAGTTTCTAGTTCTTTGCTACCGGAAGGAGAGCTGCTATCGATATTTTAGAACATTTCAGTTCTTTTCTTTTTCCTATGATCACCTTGGGTAACAGACCCAACAGTGGTATTGCTGGGTCTAAGTTTTATAACTCTGAGTTTTAAAACTCTAAGTTTTATAATTCTAGATTGCTCTCCAAAATGATTAGAGTAGTTCACACTTCTACCAGTGGTGTACTAGTGTTTGCATTTTCCCACTCCCCCCACAATATTTGTCACTTTGCTCTTTAAATATTTTAGTCAATCTGATAGGTGTGAGATGATATCTTAAAGTTGTTTTGGTTTGTGTTTCTCTAATCAAAAATGATTTAGAACATTTTTCATATGGCTATATATATGATGTCTTCATCAAAAAACTACCTTTTCATCTTTTTTAGACCATTTATCAATTGAGGAATAGCTCATATTCTTTTATATTTGGGAGAGGAGACAAGTATCCAAGAAAGAGTCTATAAAATTTCCCCTGTTTCTAATTTTCTGCTTTCCTTCTAATCTTGACTACATTAGTTTTATTTGTACAAACCCTTTTAAATTTAATGTAATAAAAATTATCAATTTTATATCTCACCATGCTTTCTATCTCTTATACATGTATGCATGTACATGTTTGTATACATGTAAGATTCTTGATCATTCAACTCAATGTCTAAAAAATAACTCATTTTCTTTCCTTCTAAAGCCTATTTCTCATCCTAATTTCCCAATTTCTCTTGGGAACTCTACTGTCTTCTTAGTCACTCTGGCTTACAACCTCAGTCATCTTCAATGTTTTCCTCTTCATGGTCCTACTTATTTTATTAATCTCTAATTCTTATCCATTTTATTTACTTCCATAACATTTCTTGTAATTGTTCCTTCTTTCCACTCATATGGCCATCAACCTAGTTCAGCCTTTTATTGCCTTTCACCTGAACAATTGCAATGGTCTCCTTGCTTCTTTCCCTTCTCCAATTTATCCTCTACTACACAGATACTAAACTGATACTCTTAAAGCACAGTTCTTTGTTGCTCCCTTGCTTAAGAAAATACAATGGCTCCCTATTGCCTCTAGGTAACTAAATTCCTTTTCTTGACATTTAAAGGCCTTCACAATCTATACCTTTCCAGGATCATATACTTTATGGCCCTGCTTAAAAGCCTACTCGTTTTCTTCCATGGTATTCCACTTTGCATCTTTATCCCTTTGCAGGGTGCCTCCCTTCTCAGCTCTGTCTCTTATAATCTCTCTCTCCCTTCAAGGCTCAATTCAGGTGTCACCTCCTATATAAAGGCTTTCGTAGTCTTTCATCTTTTTTTTTTTTTTAAACCCTTACCTACCATCTTAAAATCAATACTCTGTATTGGTTCCAAGGCAGAAGAGCAGTAAGGGCTAGGCAATGGGGGTTAGTTGACTTGCCCAGGATCACACAGGTGGGAAGTATCTGAGGCCAGATTTGAACCCAGGGCCTCCTGTCTCTAGACCTGACTCTCAATCTACTGAGCCACCCAGTTGTCCCCAGTCTTTTAACTTTTAATGATCTTTCCCCTCCAAAATTACTTTATATATATTTTGTATTTACTCATCTGTGTATATATTATATCCAGAAGACTGTAAACTCTTGAGGGAAGGAATGGTTGTGTTTGTCTTTGAATCCCCAGGGCTTGGCATGGTGCCTTGCACACATTAGATGCTTAATAAATATCTGCTGAATGAATACAAATGTTTTCTAGTTGTGTGACTTTCCCCACCAGTTATGTGGTAACCAATTCATTGTACTCCATTTAAGTATCTGGGAGGATATTTTCTTTTTCTTTTCAATTTTCTCTCTCTCTCTTTGTCTCTCTCTGTCTGTCTCTCTGTCTCTGTCTCTGTCTCTGTCTCTGTCTCTCTCTCTCTTTTTTTAAACTCATATCATTTGGCTCTATAGTAAGTAGATGTTAATCCACAAAATTCCTTGATCCAGAAGTAGCTTTTTTTAAAGGTCTCACAAATGACAGGGTGTTATATTACATGGGGAAATTTGTTCATCAATTCTCTTGATCTTCCATTCTATACCTTCTTTCCCTTTCTTTGGTGCCTTTCTTTTCCCATAGGCATTCAGGGACCTCTTAATTTTATTCCCTTACTCCCATAAAATTATGCTATCAGGAAAGGAACTGAAACTTATTCATTATGAAATGAGTATGAAATTTAATCATGTTGAACTATAAATACCTGGCAGTTTAAAATATTATCCCCTTCCAAGGATACATGCATTTTTAATAGATCCAGCATTTTAAGGTAAAGAATAATCCTGCATTTCATACAACAGTTAGAAAGTAGTTGGTTTTTTTTTTGTAGGAAGGGGATTTTAAAAATAGTGGAACCTTCTGTCATTCCTGAAATCACATAGTATAATATAGCATTTGCATACTTAACCTCTACATAAAGCAGTTCTGATTTTGTGATACTGGAGAGATCATAAGACAACTTGCTTAGGTCTCAGTTGACCCATGAGAAAAGGACAAAAAGTATTTTTCATTCAGGACTCTTTAATCAGAAAAGCAGATGAAATTTGTCTTGGGGCCCTTTAGCCTTTCTTCTATTTCTGTCTTGATATGACTTTTGCCCTATTCTGTATATGTCTACTGAGTTTATGCTGAAACTATGGCTGTTCTAGCTCTTGGGTCTACTTTTACCAAAGGTGTACTATCATACAAAGTAAGTGGGGGGAAAATCATTGAGTTTGTTTATAAAAATAAAATTTTATATCCTCTTCATGCTGAGATTAAAATGATTTTGAATAATTTTTTATTGATCCTAATTACAGTTAATCAATTTTGTCCTGTAACTGCCTAAGTCATGGTTCTTCATTTTTTAATGTAGTGCAGAAATTCAGCTGGCCTGTACTGAGGTAAATTTAGAAATCCAGTTCTCTTACTTATCACCGCTCTAATTCGTAATTACCTCAGAGAGTTCTGCTATCCTTACGGGATGCCAGTGGAAACCAGGGATTCTAGTCTAGTATCTTTATCCTTCAAAGATGTCTGGTTTGCTACCCAGAGCAGTCTGGCCCATTATCTTTTAACCTTGCAGATGGACTCAAAACAATGAACACTTCTTAGTCATAGGAGGGAAGAAGCTCATTGCTAGTCTCTAATCTATTGTTCCCCTTGCCTCAACTATTATAACCAATCATTTTGTCCTCAATCCCATGATGTCACTTACCCAATGTTATTATTTGTTCTATCTTTATAAAAATGAATGTAGTCTACATTTAGGGGTCTTTGGCATAAATTAAGGCAAGCCACTGACCCTTTTATTAATAGGTGTGACACCCTGTGAATGAATTATTTTCTTGCTTAGAGAGAACATGCCTTAGTCTTTGTTGAATTTTACTAATACCAGTGCTGTTTACTATCTGCCCTAAATCAAATCACAGCCTTTCAAGGCTTCACTCCATTCTTCATCTTTAAAGTGAAGGTTGGGCTAGATGGCTTCTAATGTTCCAATGCTAGCTTCAGTCCTAAAACCTAAGACTCCATTGTCTCACTTATCTTTCCTCCATTATCCCTTCCCCACCTCCTCTTAAGAAGACTCAGTTTTTGCTTGAGAAGCAAGAATTTACACCTTTGCCCCTCAATGAAATTGGCTGTATAGTGCTTTAGTTTTTTCTTTAACCATATCTTGCTACTCCTAAATGAAAAAATACCCGAGTTCTGGTTTAATCTTGATTCTAAAAAAAATTAAATTCTATCTCTATCTTTTGTCTTTTTAAAAAAATAAGTTTTTATTGATGTCTTTTGTTTTTTATATCTAACTTTTCTCTTTACATTACCTTCATTTCACATTTCTCTTTCTCAAACCCCTGCATTAGCCATCACTTAGAGCAAAAAAAAAAAAAAAAGAGAGAGAAGAAAATGAAAATTCCAGAAAAACCAACCAGCACATCAGAAAAAGTCTGATATTACATGCAGTGTTCCACTCCCATGGACCTCTGCAGAGGAGTGAGCAGGAACTCTTATAACCTGTCTTCTTTGAAGTCAAGATTTATATTTTGCAACATTCAGTTTCAATGGGGGGGGGGGTTGTTTTTCTTTCCATTTATATTGTTCTAGTCACTATATATATTGTTTTCTTGGCTTTGATTTACTTCACTCTGTATCATTTCATATAAGTCCATGCTTCTATGTATTCACCATATTTGTCATTTCTTGCCATAGTGTAATATTACATTACATTTGTGCACCACATTTAGTCATTCTTCAATTAATAGGCATATGTTTATTCCCAGTTCTTTGCTACTATCAATTGTGATGCTACCAATATTTTATTATATGTCAATCCTTTTCTTTCTCCTCCTCTTCTCATTTTCTTTTTCCTTCTCCTTCTCTTGTTTTAGTGACCTCTTTGGGAGTATATATCTAGCAGTTGAATTTCTGGGACAAATAGTTTGGTAATTACAACCATTTTATCTGCCTAATTATAAACTTTTTCAGAATGATTGTGCCAAATTATATATTTGCTAATAATCCTTTAATGTGTCTGTCTTTCCACAACCCCTCCAACACTGACTATTCTTATTGTTTGGCATCCTTGCCAATTTGTTGGTTGTGAAGTGAAACTTCAAAGTAATTTTTATTTTCACTTCTCTTATTCTTAGTGAACTATAATTGTTTTCCATATAGTTATTAGTAGTTTGCACTAAAAAAAATTCCCAATAAATATAGGTGCAAATTAAGGAGAAAATTTCCCCTTTTCACTGCCATTATTTGTTACAGTTCTAGGAATGCTCACAATAGCAATCAGACAAGAGAACAAAATTAAGGGCTGAATATTAGGGGAAGAAGAGACAAAATTACTCCTATTTGCTGTTGACATGATGATGTACTTTTAAAATCCTAGAGAATCAACAAAGAAACTAATTAAAATAACAGGTTCACAAAGCTGTGGCCTACAAATAAAACCACAAAAATCAGTAGCATTTCTACATAATAACAATATTCAGGAGGCAAAAAATTGGAACATAGTCACAATCAGAATAACTACACCACACATAAAATATTTGGGAGTCAATATACCAAAAATACTACTCAGTAACTGTGTAGATACAACAAAACTCTCCTTAAATAAATAAAAAACAGCTTAAATAGTTGAAGGAATATTGGGCATTAATGGCTGTGCTAGGTAAATAGAGTATATATGTATATATATACTACCAAAGTTAATTTATCAAAGTAGGAATATTTTATATTTTATGTTTTTACATTTTATTTTTATTTGTTAATATTAAATAATAAATAAAATATATTTTATATATCTTTATAAAACATACTTTATAAAGATAGACAAAATAACAACAAAATTCATTTGGAGGGGAAAAAATCCAGAATATTAAAAGAAGTAATGAAAAAAGGTAGGAATGAAAAGGAAATAGTACTTCTTACCTTTTAAACTATATTTTAAAGCTGCTTATTATTTGCTCAGTTGTGTTTAATTCTTCATGACCCCAAGGACAATCATGGGATTTTTTGGGCAGGGATACTGGAGTGGTTTGTCCTTTCCTTCTCCAGTGTATCCTTCTGTCAGGTAATCAGAGTTAAATTACTTCCCCAGGATCACACTGCTAAGGGTTATCTGAAGCTGTATTTGAACTCAGATCTTCCTGACTCCAGGCCCAGTGCTCTTAACCAATGAACCACAGCTATATTTTAAAATAGCATTAATCAAAACTCTTTGGTGTTGGTTAAAAAATAGAAAGGTAGATCAGTGGTAAAGACTAAACTAGGAAGAATAAAAACTAAGTGAAGTCAGTATTAGTTATTTAAAAAATCCCAAACCATGTTACCTAGATAAGAGCTTGGGAAAAAAAGAACTTTATCTTATTTGAAAAGAACTTCTATTAGAAAGCAGTATGATAGAAATTCAAAACAGATGGATATTCTGAAAATTGAAGATCTTCATATTAAATATTTGGAAGAGAGGCAAATAATATACCTTTCACAGCTACAGGTAAGAATATGCATTCTTAACAAAATAAGAGATGAAGACATTTATAAAAAATAAATAGATAATTTGATTATATGAAAATGAAATGCTTTTGCACAAACAAAATATAGGCATTGAGAACAAGAAAAGAAGTGGTCTACTGCGGAAAAAATCTTTTTATCAAATATCTCTGATAAAGATTTGATATTCAATATATATAGACAACTAACAGAAATATATAAAATCCAATAAGTGGTCAAAATTTATGAATAAATAAGATCTCAAAAGATTCTATTTTTAGAAGAAGATTCTGTCCTTTGCCTTCATGTCCTTTCAACCTTTCCACATAATATCCCTAACCTCTCTAGTAGGATTTCAGAAGTCAGTGAGAGAGCATGGCTACCTTGTGTCTCCTTCACCAAGAATAGAGGTTCAAACATTAGAAAAGTTTTGCATTTTCCTCCCAAAGCTCTGTTACATAGGCATTTGGGTGACTTTCTGAAAATACTGAAGGAGAGTTTCAATGGCTAAAAAATCCTTTTATTTTATAGAATTGCATTGGAGTGATTTTGTGTGTGGGGTGTGTGTGTGTGTGTGTGTGTGTGTGTGTGTGTGTGTGTGTGTGTGTCCTTTCTTTGTATCCCCAATGCTTAACACAGTGCCTGGATAAAGATTGGAGTAATTTTCTTTTTCAGTTGTGCGTATCATAGATGGAGGATTATTTTTCCTTTAGATTCATTAATGCTTCTGCCTAGACAAGTGGCAAAGATATCATGAAGGGGAAAGGAGATCCTCTAAGATAGCCTAAGCATAATTAAACGGCCAGTGGGAATAATTTGGGTATGTTTTCTCAAGTAGAATGGGACAATAGTAGTACTTATTTTTATTAAGACAGTAAATCTCCCCAGCAAGTCAGGAGGGAAGGAAATAAAGGAATTGGCAGCCCTGGTGATGGCCACATAGGGCCTCATAACTTAGGTGAAGGAAATGAGCCATTTCCTGGCTCTACCTTTTTGCTCATGAGTCCTTGGGCAAGTCACATAATTTCTCTGCTTCTTAGGTTCCTCATCTGTAAAATGGCTGAGAGTTGGATAGAAGGAAGGGAAAGATGTATGTATAGTAGTTGGACTGGGTGTCTCCTAAAAACCTTTATAACTTTAAATCTGTGATTCTAATGTTAAACCATGTAGGGCCTAACCCAGATCTCTCAAGCACTCTACTAGGGATTTCCTTCTAAATCTACAGGAAACAATTAATCTCTTAATCTGATCATTTAATCTCTGAATTAATTTCCTAACCTTTGAGTTAATTTCTTAACAAGTCACCTGAAGTTGTTCTCTCCAAAGTCACTAATAATCTGTTAATTACTATAACTAGTTCTCATCCTTGATCTCTCCATGCATCCTATAGCATTTGACACTGTGACCACCTTCTTTTTCTGGACAGTCTCTTCTCTGAGTTTTTGTGACACTGTTCTCAATGGGTTCTCCTCTCTGATTAATTTTTAGACTCCTTTGTAGGATCATCATTCATGTCCTGCTAACTATGGGACCTCTAACTTTATCTCTTTTCTCCATCTATACTCATTCTCTTGGTGAGTGTATTAACTGTCATAAATTCAGCAATAATCTTTATGTAGTTAACTTCTAAATTTTTATAACCATATTAATCTCAGTTCTGAGTTACAGACCCACATCACAAAAAACATATTAAATATTCCAATTGCTGGTCCTATATAGGTACCTCCAACAACACGTCCAAAAGAGAACTCATCTTTCATTCTTTCTAATATTCCCCATTAATGTTGAATGTACCACCATGCTTCGAAACAAATTTGCAACCCTGATGTTATCCTTGGCTCCTTAATTCTCATTCTTACAATTATTTGCCAAATCTGATCCTTTGAAACATTTCTCTGATATGCCCCCTTATTTCCACTCTAGTTCAGGTCCTCATCAGCTCTTGTTTAGACTATTTGGTTTACTTGTCTCAAGTCTCTCCCCATGCAGCCATTAAAGTAATTTTCTTTTAAATTAAGGTCTGCCTATGACAATCCGTAATCTACAGTGGTTCCCTATAACCTCTAGATCAAATAAATGTAACCCCACTCTGTTTGGCATTGAAAGCTCTTCACATCTAGCTCCTTCTTCCCTTTCTAGTCTTCTCCATTTTGTCCACAATCAGTCAAACTGACCTACTTGACATTCTTCTTTCTGGGTGCCTTTGCAGTAGCTGTCTAAAATGATCCTACTTATTACCTGTGTTTCCAGCAGTCCATGATTTCCTTCAAAACTCATTTCAAATACTCTTTATAGCATGAGAGCTTTCCCCGTGCTCCCAGCTGCTATTGACTTTCCTCCAAGATTTTCTTATAGTGAATTTGTATATATTTTGTATCTTCATGTCATCACCCCCACTGAAATGTCAGCTCCTTGAGAGAATGAATGTATTGTTTTATGTCTGTTGTTAGGCTTGCTGTAATGCCTGGCACATGACAGGTGATTAACAAATATTTGGGGTTTTATTGGATGATTCAACCAGTTTAAAAACTTTTATTGTACTCATCATCTCCGTCTTTTTCTTTTTCTTTATTTCTTTTTTTTTTTTATACCCTTACCTTCTGTCTTGGAGTCAATACTGTGTATTGGCTCCAAGGCAGAAAAGTGGTAAGGGCTAGGCAATTGGAGCTAACTGACTTGCCCAGGGTCACACAGCTGGGAAGTGTGGGAGGCCAGATTTGAACCTAGGACCTCCCATCTCTAGGCCTGGCTCTCAATCCACTGAGCCACTCAGCTGCCCCCATTTCCATCTTTTTCACAAGAACAGTATGAGTTATTTTATTCATTGTTTTCCTAAAATATAATTAAACTTCCCAACTTGGAGTCAGGAAGACCTTGGGTCCAAATCCTACCCCTGCCACTTTCTGAGCATTTATCCATGAGCTTAATCTTTCTGTGGTTCAGTTTCCTGATCTATAAAATGAAGATAATTTGAGTGGTACTTACCACACAGAGCTTTTGTGAGGCTCAAATCAGAGAATGCAATCTTAAAATCTTTTAAATATTTTTTAAAATGCTACTTGTCATTTAAAAGAATAAAAAATTAAGATCTCAGCTACTGAGAAGTAGCAATTTAGTCACTGCGGTTATAAAGAGCTGGCCTCAGGGTGGCTGCTAAGTGGTTCAGTGAATTGAGAGACATACAGATGGAATTCCAGTTCTGGGTTCAAATTTGAACTCAAGAACACTTCTGCAAGTCACTTAAACCCCAATTGCCTAGCCCTTACCGGTCTTCTGCCTTCGAACCAACAAAACACAGTAATGATTCCAAGACGGAAGGGTTCTTTAAAAAAAAAAAAAAGTTGGCCTTAATGTCCGAAAGATCTAGATTCAAGTTCTATCTTTGACCCATATTGGGTGTGTGATCCAAGAAAGGTTACTTAACCTCTCGGTTTCCCCAATCAAATCTCTTTGACCATAATTTACAAGACGAATGACGATTTGTTGGCAAAGGAGAATTGCTCAAGGACACACAGATCTGTCTGATCTGGTACGAAACAAAAGTCAACAAAACCCCAAATTTCTAACGTCTAGCTATTTTAACAACCCCACCATCGCGTAGCCCAGGTCCCTTCGCTACTTAGTGCTCTCTCCGCAGGCCCCGCCCCCAAGGTCCGTTACCATGACTCCCGCATCCTGGGGGCTGGGCTCCCACCCCCAACGCCTAGCGGGGCCCAGGGGCGGAGCTTTGAGGCCCGGGTCCCCGAGTCTCCCGCCCCAACGGTGCATTTGGACGGTTCTCTGAGCTGTGTGGCTGTAGGAGGGGTTAATGAGGACTCTCTAGGGACCTAGGTTGGGCTTGGGGGGCACAGACTCAGTCCCTCAATGTCTACCAACTGACACTCTTTTTAAAACACTCACACCAAAGTCGAGAATGTGCGTTTTCTTTCTTTTCGCGTCTTGGCCGGGAGGAAATGGAAAGTGACCAAGTAATTCCCTTAATTTCTTCGTTTTGGTTCATCAGTCGCCTGACTGGAGCGAGTTGTTTTTACTTTCTCTGATCTCAACTCTTACCTGGACTGTGATTTTCCACCTCTGCTTTCCCGGAAGATCATGTTTGCCAAAACTTCAGAAGACTTGTTCACTACCATAAAAGACCCTGAATTATCCTCATACTTCCCAAATGCCTAATCCCTATCCCCTAACCCTCCAGCCCTCCACCCCTTATCTGCAACCCCTTCTCCCACCCCCCTCCCCCTAACCCCTCCCCATCCGAGTTCTGAGACTCTGGATTATCCGGTACCCAGCATCCTCTCGGACCCAGCCTTTCAAGATTCCATTCTCTATTGGCTTGTCTCATTGGCTGCTGCTCCTAAAGCATCTCCTTCAGGATTGAATGTCCTGCCCTAGGAAGAGTTTCTTTCTTGCCTCTTGGACAAATCACCTCCTCTCACGGATTTAGTGATAATACTTGAAGGACTTGTGAGTCTGCTTGTCTATCCCTGAACCTAGCCCCACCTAGCCCAGGGGATTCCTAAAATGTGGTCCTGTGATCGTTAATAAACCTCTTCCTTTCATTGTAGTGTAAACATTAATGTTAATAATTAATTTAATGAAATGAGTGGTTTTGCTTGTCATTAATTATCTATAATTATTTTAAAAGCAGATACCAGGTGTAATAGTGCTTCCTCAGAATCATTACCATCCTTTTCACTTGTTCAAATGAAATTCTGAATATTTTTATAAACTCCTCTTTCACGACTGACATTTGTGTTCTTGACATATTCTTATAAGCATTATTCAGAAAGGCTGATCTTTGTTAGTAGTTCAGTCAGTGAAATGGGTTGGGTAATCAAGGCAGGGAAAACTGTTAGCAGTCAAAAAGGGGGTGTAATTATGAAGTCACTAATTTATTGTCCTGCTCATGAATTGACTTTGGGCAAAATTCAAAAGCAATAAAATTTCCTTCCTATATTAAGCCATTCTTTATGCTAAGAGATGGATATACCAATACAATGAATGAAATACTCCCCACCAGAAGTTAGCATGGTATTTGGGGTAGATAATTACATATATAAATATATAAAGAATAAATATGAAGAGAAGGAATACAAATAAATACAAGGTAATTCAAAAGGGAAGGTCTTAGTGATGTGGGATCTTAGGTTTACCTTGCTCCCCCAAATTATAGAAGTGTTTCAGGCCAAATTGTAAGCAGGAAAATTCCCTTGCTTCCTTGCATCCTTGTGACTACTAACCCTAAAACATCAAAAACTCCTGATAAGACCCTGCTACATCAAAGGGAAACCCTGAGAGAATTATCCTCCTCAGATCTTCCTTTAGGTTTTAAGATGGACACAGAGATACACCTCCAGGCAATGCTTTGATACCATCAGGTTGTATATAAGACATCTATCTGTCCCCTAAACTATGCTGTAAAGAGTATAAAGACCTCAGAAGTGATGTCCTCGAGGAGCAGCTTTCCATCTATGCTGGCCTGCCAGCCAAATTCAACATGAGTTCTAAATTAATAAAGTTCTCTTTTTATTTCTAAGCTAAATTATGGAGTCTTGCATTCTTGCAAAGGGTACCCTTCCCGCTCCCAGGGGATTCAACTCAAGCCCCCCACAACACTAGCAGTTATGCTGAAGAAAGGCTAAAGGAGAAGGTGATGTTTAAGCTGTCTCTTGAAGAAAGAGAGGGACTAGAAGGCCCTGCAATAATCCAGGTGAGTGGGGATATAGGATGTGACTTGAATTAAGGATGTAGCTAAGGGCATATATAGCCAAGACATTGTAGAGATGGAAATGACAGTATCTGGCAATTAATTAAATGTTTGGATGAAAAATAGTGGAGAGATGAGGATAATGGCAAATTTATAAGCCTGAAAAATTATAAGAATAGTGGTCCCTCTAATAAAAACAGGGACTTTTGGAAGAAGAGTGGGTTTTGGAGTAAGATAATGAGTTCTTTTTGGGTATGTTGAGTTTAGATGCCTCCTGAGCATCTATTTGAAATGTCCTGTAGGAACTCAGTGATGCAGGACTGAAACATCCTATATATAATCATACTGGATATGTTACTATGCATAAACCACTTAATCTCCCAATGACCAGGTCACTTTCAAAGACTTAAACTGAAGACAAGTAGCCTTTTTTTTGTTTTGTTTTGTTTCGTTTTCCCAGGAATCATTTCCCGCTTACCCTTCACCCCCTTTAATACCCACTTGCTCATCATGACTCTCCTTTGAAACCTAGAAACACAATAAAACTAAATTGGCTGACCCAGGGACCTTGTCTGACAGCGTCTACAACATTTCTCACCCAGAGTCTCCTATCTCTCTTTCCAAGCCAGGGGAAGTGTGTTTCATTATCTGTCCTCCAGGATTAAGGTTAGTCATTGCATTTGGTCTGAGTACAAGTGCCTTTCAAATTTTTTTTTTTTTTGCTTTGTTTTTGTTGGTTAGGAGATATTACTGTACTAATTGAAAAACAGTAAGTTTTCAGAATGAAATTTAAAGGGACAAAGGGAATTCAGCCTGTTAGAAAATGGAAATTATTATGAATGGATTAAGGTGATAGGATGGGCTTCCTGGCAAGCCGGGTAGTTGGATGCCTAAGGAACAGAGGTAGGCTTGCCTTTTGGACTTGGCTTTTGTCGAATTGTGAAGCAGTGCTTCCATTCCATTCTGTTGGTATTGGCTCTTCTTCCAGCTTCCCTACCAGAATCTTTACTGACACTTTAGTCTGCTAGACTAGTTCACACTAAGGTATTAGGGACTTAAATGTTATTCCTCTCTTCCTACTTTTTTTTTTTTTAACATTTATTAATATTCATTTTTTAGAAAAGTGAACATGGTTACATGATTCATGCTCCTACTTTCGCCTTCACCCCTCGCCCTCCCCACCCCCACCCCCATTCCACTGGTTTTAACATGTGTCATTGATCAAGACCTATTTCCTAATTGTTGATCATTGCATTGGTGTGGTAGTTTAGAATCAAAATCCCCAATCATGTCTGCCTCAATCCATGTGTTCAAGCAGCTGCTTTTCTTCTGTGTTTCCACTCCTGCAGTTCTTCCTCTGAATGTGGGTAGCTTTCTTTTCCATAAATCCCTCAGAATTGTCCTGGATCATTGCATTGCTGCTAGTATGGAAGTCCATTACATTCTATTTTACCACAATGTATCAGTCTCCATGTACACAATGTTCTTCTGGCTTTGCTCCTTTCACTCTGCATCAATTCCTGGAGGTCTTTCCAGTTCACATGGAATTCCTCCAGTTTATTATTCCTTTGAGCACAGTAGTAGTCCTTCACCAGCATATACCACAATTTGTTCAGCCATTCCCCAATTGAAGGACATACCCTCATTTTCCAGTTTTTTGCCACCACAAAAAACGTGGCTATACATATTTTTTACAAGTCTGTTTATCTATGATCTCTTTGGGGTACAAACCCAGCAATGCTATGGCTGGATCGAAGGGCAGGCATTCTTTTATAGCCCTTTGAGCATAGTTCCAAATTGCCAGCCAGAATGGTTGGATCAGTTCACAACTCCACCAGCAATGCATTAATGTCCCAATTTTGCCACATCCCCTCCAGCATTCATTACTCTCCCCTTCTTTCATTTTAGCCAATCTGCTAGGTGTGAGGTGATACCTCAGAGTTGTTTTGATTTGCATTTCTCTAATTATTAGAGATTTAGAACACTTTCTCATGTGCTTATTGATACTTTTGATTTCTTTACCTGAAAACTGTCTATTCATGTCTCTTGCCCATTTATCAATTGGGGAATGGCTTGATTTTTTATACAATTGCTTTAACTCCTTGTATATTTGAGTGATTAGACCCCTGTCAGAGTTTTTCGTTATAAAGATTTTTTCCCAATTTGTTGTTTCCCTTCTGATTTTGACTACATTGTTTTTGTTTGTACAAAAACTTTTTAGTTTAATATAATCAAAACCATTTAATTTACATTTTGTAATTTTCTCTAACTCTTGCTTGGTTTT
>NC_058132.1:503406631-503411526 GCF_016433145.1 Gracilinanus agilis
TTTTTTCCCAATTTGTTGTTTCCCTTCTGATTTTGGCTGCATTGGTTTGGTTTGTACAAAAGCCTTTTAGTTTAATATAATCAAAACCATTTATTTTACATTTTGTAATTTTTTTCTAACTCTTTCTTGGTTTTAAATCTTTCCTTTCCCAGAGATCTGACAAGTATACTATTCTGTGTTCACTTAACTTATTTATAGTTTCCCTCTTTATATTCAAGTCATTCACCCATTCTGAATTTATCTTGGTGTAGGGTGTGAGGTGTTGATCTAAACCTAATCTCTCCCATATTGTTTTCCAAATTTCCCAGCAGTTTTTGTCAAATGGTGGATTCTTGTCCCAAAAGTTGGGCTCTTTGGGTTTATCATACACTGTCTTGCTGATGTCATTAACCCCAAGTCTATTCCACTGATCCTCCCTTCTGTCTCTTAGCCAGTACCATATTGTTTTGATGACTGCTGCTTTATAGTATAGTTTAATATCTGGTACTGCTAGGCCCCCTTCCTTCACATTTTTTTCATTATTTCCCTTGATATTCTTGATGTTTTGTTATTCCAAATGAACTTTGTTATAGTTTTTCCTAATTCAGGAAAAAAGTTTTTTGGTAGTTTGATAGGTATGGCACTAAATAGGTAAATTAATTTGGGTAGAATGGTCATTTTTATTATCTCTCCCTACTTTTAATGGGAATTATAGCACTTAGCACGCTGCCTGGCACTTAGTGAATGCTGAATAAATGCTTTTTAATTGATCAAATGCTTACAATTATTAACATGTTTAAAAGATAAAAGTATAATTTCAAGCTGTCAACTTGGAAAAACATAGAACCACTAAAGTAGTTCAGAAAGACCAAATCTTAATCAGGACAAGAGACCATGCTCAATATTTAGCCACCACACAGAATCAGTGCTTAATACCACACAGAGCCAAAGCTCTGGTACACTGGTCTCAGTGTCTCTGGGAAAACCCACCACCAGAGATGATTTTCCAAAGAATAATAGAACTTGGGGACTTATATACCTTTTGGGGAATTAAGTACAGCAAACATAGCCAGCAGGCTTGGGAAAGAGGCTGTAGCCAGAAGCTAGTCTTTCTGGGAATGGATCTCTTCTACAATGTGGGAAACCTTTAAAGACAAAAAGGGTGTTTGAAGGGTTGGGCATTTCTATCACTCCTATTCAGGATACTTAATGAATGCTTAGTGATCCATTTTTCAGCCTAAGACTAAGTCAGTTTGGGACTTCCCCTAAAGGCAAGTTCCCAAGGGATAGGAGCAAACTTGGGGATCTCCAAAACCCAGTTGACAAAGCTTCAGTGGGAGCATGGGAGGTGAACATTTTAGGATAGGAAGATTACCTGGATGCCTCACAAACTGGAGTATAGCATCACCATAGCCAAGTACTCAGATGCATCAGAGGACCCAAGTTAAAATTCTGCCTTTGCCACCACTTGCTACCTGTGTGACCTGGGGCAAGTTGACCTCCGTTTTCCCATCTGTAAAATGGGAGGTTTGGGTTAGAGCAGAGATGGCTGCAAACAGCCAGCAAAATTCCCAAGTACAGCCCAAACCCCAATAAATGTAACTAGGTGATGTTTAACAAAATAAATAAAAATACAATAAACAGAGAAACTGAAAGTTTGTAGTTTTCTAAGTGGGGCTCCACAGTGGATGGCATGCTGGTCCTAGAGTTAGGAAGACATCTTCTGAAATTTATATCAGGCCTCATAAGACACTTCCTAGCTATATAAACCAGGGCAAGTTGCTTTAACCCCCATTGCCTAGCCCTTATCTCCCTTTGCCTTGGAACCAATACTTAGTATCAATTCTAAGACAGGTTTTAAAAAATATAAAAGAAATAAAATTACATTAGAAACTCTGTGTCTCTGCTAACCATGAATGTATGCCTTTTTTCTTTTGGAATATAAAGAATGATGTTCTTACAACTGTAGGACCCCCATGAAGCTTGGGCTGGAAAGCTTCTTCCTCTATTAGGAGTTTCTACTGTTACCATCTTTTCTTGCTTGATGAGCATTCCCAAGATGCTTTTTTTTTTTTTAAACAAGAAATGGTTATTCAGAGGAAACCTTTTGTTTATATGTCAAGGAATGAAGCAAGAATGGATTTAGGTTTCTGGCAGTAGTGTTTATTTGTTGAGAGCACATGTTTCTACTTGCCACCCTCTAGGGAGAAGAATGCCAAGGCAAGGGCCCTGGCAAACAGTACCTTAACAATATTCCCCTGTCCCTCCCAAGCCTTAGGAGAAAGTAGCGGGGGGGATAGGAATATTCTCAGAAGTATGTTACATTTGTGTTTGATTCTGTTTGAAAGCAGGTCCCAGAGGACCAGTTTGTGCCCATTGGGCTCAACATCGAAAGGACCCGAATGCCTGAGTCAACCTTGGAACTGGATGGGCCTCTGGGGATGGGTGAGGGTAATGCCAAATTTGCTTCTGAGTTGTTCTGAATGCATTCTTCTCAGATGCTGACTTCCATTTCTACTGTAGGACATGGCAAGAATTTCCAGCAGGTGGCAGATGTTAATCACTCCTGTTTCACAAAGTCTGAATAAGAAGGGGGAAATCTCTAATAGTCGACTTAGCTATTTAAATACTGGATGTGATATACTTGCAAAGCAGTCGATGCCAAATTATGTGATAAAGTGATAAAAGAACCATGTGTGGTTGGCATAAATTAGTACTTGAGAGTTATAATGTGTAATTAAAAAGAACACACATTCCAGTTTTGATAAATGTTGAGACTAGTGAGCACAGATCTGAAAGAAAAATGGCTGCTATTCTAAAGAAAGTTAGCAACTAAAAAAAACTATTGTGGATGATATATCAATATTGTTTCACTGCTGTTCAAAATTATGAGATATTATTCTCTAGAATTCCATGTGTAGTGAGGTTAGCCCAATTCAAGAAATAATAAAAACATCAACTCCTGTTTCTGCAATCTTTCACAAAGCACTCTGTAATCACAACCCCAGTGTGTAGTTGACACAAGAATTTTAAAGATGAGGAACTGAGCCTCTGAGAGCTTAAATGACTTGTTCATTCAAGATCACATCACAAACATCTGTTCAAACCCAGGGTTGAATGATTCAAAGATTATTACTGTTTTCACTACCTCATACCCATAAGGACTGGGGTTGGAGAAAAGGATATAATCCTGGGAAGGAGGGCAATTACTATACAAAGATGAAGGAAAACTCTTCAGTCAAGAAAGATGAAAGGTAGATGGGGATGTTCCCCAAATCTAAGAAATTAGAGGGGAGGGAGAGAACATGAATCATGGAAAAATGTTTTAAAAAATAAAATTATATTTTAAAAAAGATTAATTCACATCTGAGTGGAAAAGAGACTGGAATGCAGAGTGACTTTTTTGTTTGTTTGTTTGTTTGTTTTTAATTTTTTAAACCCTTAACTTCTGTGTATTGACTTATAGGTGGAAGATTGGTAAGGGTAGGCAATGGAGGTCAAGTGACTTGCCCAGGGTCACACAGCTGGGAAGTGTCTGAGGCCGGATTTGAACCTAGGACCTCCTGTCTCTAGGCCTGGCTCTCAATCCACTGAGCTACCCAGCTGCCCCCACAGAGTGACTTTGAGATAGGGTTATATAGACAATCTGGATGTTAGGAAGTCCAGGGTTTAAAAAAAAATAAATCTAAGACATTAATGCATTGCTGGTGGAGTTGTGAACTGATCCAACCATTCTGGCTGGCAATTTGGAACTATGCTCAAAGGGCTATAAAAGAATGCCTGCCCTTTGATCCAGCCATACCATTGTTGGGTTTGTACCCCAAAGAGATCATAGATAAACAGACTTGTACGTAAATATTTATAGCTGCACTTTTTGTGGTGGCAAAGAACTAGAAAAGGAGGATATGTCCTTCATTTGGGGAATGGCTGAACAAATTGTGGTATATGCTGGTGATGGAATACTATTGTGCTCAAAGGAAACTAGAGGAATTCCATGTGAACTGGAAAGACCTCCAGGAACTGATGCAGGGCGAAAGGAGCAGAGCCAGAAGAACATTGTACACAGAGACTGATATACTGTGGTAAAATCGAATGTAATGGACTTTTGTACCAGCAGAAAGCAATGACACAGGACAGCTCTGAGGGATTTATGGTAAAGAATGCTACCCACATTCAGAGGAAGGACTGCAGGAGAGGAAACATATAAGAAAAACAAATGCTTGAACGCATGGGATGAGGTGGACATGATTGGGGATGTAGACTCGAAACGACCACACCAATGCAAATAACAATTTGGAAATAGGTCTTGAACAAGGACACATGTTAAAACCAGTGGAAATGTGCATCGGCCATGGGTGGGGGGAGAGCGGGGGTGGGGTTGAAGGGGAAAGTAGGAGCATGAATCATGTAACCATGTTAAAAATGAATATTAATAAATGATTAAAAAATTAAAAAAATCTAAGAAATCATTAAGCTTATTGATGTGTTTATTCATTTCCAATGCATAATCATCTATTTGTTTATTCTATTACAGTGTATTAGAACTAGTAGCCCCCTTTGGGTCCTAAGTTTTTTGAGGCCAGTGATTGTTTCACTTGTATATTTTCATTTCTAACATATATTAGTAGATACTTAATAAATGCTTGCTGAGGGGCAGCTAGGTGGCCCAGTAGATAAAGAGCCAGGCATAGAAATAGGAGGCCCTAGGTTCAAATGTGGCCTCTGATGCTTTTTAGCTGTGTGACCTTGGGCAAGTCACTTAATCCCAATTTCCTAACCCTTACAATTTTTTTACCTTGGAATTGATACTTATTATTGACTCTAAGACAGGCAAAGGGTTTAAAAAAAAAGTCTTTCAAAGTTGTTTGTTTTCTCTAGAATTCTATTTTTCTCCTCTCTCTTCTCTTTCCTCCCTC
>NC_058132.1:503411649-503448182 GCF_016433145.1 Gracilinanus agilis
TCTCTCTCTCTCTCTCTCTCTCTCTCTCTCTCTTTCTTTCTTTCTTTCTTTCTTTTCTCTCTTTCTTTTCTAAGGCAGAAGAGTGGTAAGGGCTCAGTGGGGGTTCAAGTGATTTGCCCAAGTCATATACCTAGGAAGCATCTTAGGCCAGAGTTGAAACCAGGAACCCCCCCCCCCCCATCTACAGGTCTGTCTCTAGCCATTGGGCCACCTAACTGCCACCCTCAATGTTATTGCTTATGTATAATTAGTTATACTTATTAATCTTAGTTCTTCTGACATTACTCTATATCACTTTATTGGGATCTTCCCAGTTTCCTCTTAATCTGTCCATTTTATCTCTTCTTATGATATAATAATCCCATTACATTTATATACTATTATTTGTTTAGTTATTCCCCAATAAATGAGAATTCTCTTAATTTCCAATTTGGAGCTTCATGAAAAGGGCATCTATTAATTTTTTTGAACATGTAGGTTCACTGGATTATTTTGAAGAAAGTTCTATATAAACCCGAAAGTGTAATCAATTACTTTTATTACTGTTTCCTAAGGTCACACAACTAGTGTGAATGGCCACCAGCCCTGTCTTCTTCCTCCTTATCTAGCCCCTTTCATTGTACTTCTTATCGTGAGATGATGCCGGGTGAAAATATGTTGTGTAGCTTCAAAAAAGCTTAAATAAATTCACGAGTGACAGATCTGTACAGTATTCAGTTATAAAGAGAAATAGGAACATTTTGAATAACATTCCTTATCTTTTGAGATTGACATCAGAAGAAAACTGTCTTCCTCTCTGGGCACCTTTCTTTGATATCAGAGACAGGGGAAGTCTTGGAGCTCCACTCTCAGACAAGAGCCTAATTAGCCTAGCCTAGGATTAATGCTCATCAGCAGCTGTTGGTTCTCCCAATCTAATCAGCTGGGGCTAGTCCTCTGACTCCTTCCTGCCACCCACAGATAGGCACAGACTAGAACCAAACTTCCAACACTCTGAAGTCTTTTTTCTCCTGGGGACACAAAAACAAGACACATGAGTGACATTTTCCTCTTACCAGTGCCTGAAGCTTCTTCTCAGAGGGAGACTCACAAACTCACACACTGTCAGCTATGCAGGCAAGTGAGATTTGATGGGAGCAACATCTGCAACCACTCAGGAAAAATACAATAATACACAGTGGAGCCAACTGTCCAGACAATACTATATTAACTCAGGAAAAGGCTTTTTCTTACCCAAAATGCACAGCAGAACTATACATCAAATACTAGAGTATATTAAACCTGAAAGAAAGTGGTAATTTGTGGGCACTGCCATAGGGAAAAGATTCACGAAAATCATATTGCTTAAAAGTATTCTAATCAATAGGAAGCTTTTCCCCTCTGATTCTTGTGGCCTATCAAGGAAACAATGGCTAAGACCAGAGGTGCTCCAACCCTGATTAAAATTTAATTGAGAAATATTTAACAAACTAATTAAAAATACAATAGAATGTAGGTAATATTAATTTATGAATATCTAAGCCAATATGCAACAGATCTGATTCTTCTATATGCTTTAGTGGTCCCTGTTTTATTTGAGTTTGACATCACTGATGAAGACTAAAGCCCGGTAATCTGATCAAGCTGTTTGTTTCCATGTTTAGGGATGGGCTAAATTATCAGGACGGATGAGAGGTCTGTTTAGAGGACTATGATCCAGGGACCTCCCTATTCATTGCACAGATAGCATTCCTAAAGAATGTATCCATTAGGGTCTAAGTACCAGGGATGCTGTCTTGCTATTTCCTGGGATGTCAGGCATCTGAGGTCAGGATACTGTTTACATGCCCCTCTTGGATATACTGGTGTCAGTCAGTTAGAGAGGATGGGGAAGTTACTGCTGATAAGGACTGGCCACACACTTGGCTGGTTTACCTCAATGTAGAACCCAGAGAGAGAAGTCAATACCCTCATGCAATCCTAGTTGAGGAAGGAACCTTAGACACTTGTGGGACAAGTTCTGCAACTTGTCTTAGATGTAAAATAACCCAGAATGACATCCTTCCTAGCAAGCTAGGAAGTGCGACCAAATTAGATCAGCAGCATGAGACCCTCCTTGATATAGAAGCTGCTTGATCTAGACTTTGCTGGTTTAGGGGGGAGAGTAGTGGTAAACTCAATATAAGTTCAGCAGAAGACTCTGGACCCATTTATATCCTGTCCTGTGCCTGACTTTCTTGAACTCCAGGTTGTCTCTGCTTTGGGGACTGCCTCTCAGTCATCAGCTGGGAAAACGTTGGACAGATGACGGGGAATATGGCCATGTAACATGCTCTTTGGTTCATAACAGAGAGATTACTGAAGAGATAGCCCATAGGCTTGAACACGTGTGCCAAATCCCACGCTCTTCTGTCATACTCTCTGGTCCTGGCAAATGTGGAAAGGGAGAGAACATCCTCTCTGTTTGGCTTTTTTTGGCAACACCTGAAAGACCCTTCTGTAACCTGTGGGATGCTGGGACAATGTCAAAACAGGACATTATGACAAGCTGCATTATTTAGAAATGACTAGCACCAATGAAATCAGTTACACCTGGAAATTTGATAAATGTTTGTTGAATGAATGAATGAATGAATATCCCAGTTGGCAGGTTTTCTGGGAACTCTGAAAGAAGGTGGGTGTCTTCTGTGCAGGCAGGTAGCCTGTGCTGGGTAGAAGAACTGTACAAGTGTCACCCTGATTCTTACTGCTTGCTTCCTCTTTGCTGTCAGAATCATTTTTGCCTTTGGAATTATTCTGTTTCTGTGGCTCTGTGGAGGCTTTTGGCTCTCTCCATTATGGGGGAGGATGGTTAGGTCCAGATATTTCTGGTAGTTCTGGCAGCTTGAACAAGGGAGGGAGTGAACAGGAGCTGATTTAGTGTTTAAAAAAAAAAAGGATGCAATTTCCATTGTGTTTTTCTCAGCACATAATGGAAGACATGATAAAGATGGGCTAACAATGGCAATGTAAATGTGTGCTGTATATTACCTCCGCATTATTCCTCATCATATACTCAGAATTATTATCTTAAAATAAAATCATTTGGGGAAGTGATTTTCTTTTCTTTTAAAAAAAGTTTTATTGAAGCATTGCATTTTTGTAATCACAATTATGTCTTGAAATACCACCCTCCTTTCCCCTCCCACTTGAATTCTTCTTGTAACAGAAAAAAATGGATCATATGAAAATGCTTGGGGTTGATTTTATAATACCTGAATAACTGCTCTAAATTACATTGACGTCCTAGAAATAATTTCTTATCGATTCTTGCCTTGAGGGGCAAGCATTTTTTTTTTAAGAGCAGCAACAGAGAACAAATACTTATGAATCAATCTCCTTGTTATTATGGTCAGGATTTCTGATATAAATCTTTAGTTCTGGGAATTTGGGTCTTAGTAAAGGAAGGGGGGTTCAGTAAAATGTTGCAATGGAAAGAGTGTCTGGCCTGGAGTCAGGAAAACCTGAATTCAAATCCATCCTCCCTCACCCAGCTGTGTGACCTTGAGAAAGTCACTTAACCATATCTGCCTCAGTTTCCTCATCTATAAATGAGGTGAAGAAGGAAATGGCAAACCACTGTCTCTACCAAGAAAACCTCAAATGGAGTCATGAAGAGTTGGACATGCCTGAACAATGGACAAAGGAAGGGGAGAAATTCAAACTTACTTAATTTCTCAAATTATTGACCTAACCAGTAGTCTTTGAGGTACGTAGATGGTACTGTGGCTAGAATGCTAGGTAGGCCTGGAGTCAGAAAGACTTTTTCAAGTCGAACTATGGGCTTAGATCTCAAAAGTTATGTGATGCTAGGCATATTATTTAACTTCTTTTGCCTTCATTTTCTTATCTGTACAATGGGGGTAAAAATAGCACCTATGTGGTAGGTTATTGTGAGGATTAAATGAAACAATATTTGAAAAGCTCTAAGCTGATGCCTGGCACTTATTCTCTTCCCCTTCTTTAAGCTTGTGTTGGAAAACTTAATAGAAATTATTTTTTTCAATACAGAGCAAGGGTTCTTAACCTAGGATTCACAGAAAAGAAACACTTATTAAGCACCTACTATATGCCAGACACTGTGCTAAGTGCTTTACAAATGTGTTCTCATTTGATTTTCACAACACTAGAAGGCAGATGCTATTATCTCCATTTTACATTTAATGAGGTTCAGTGATTTATCCAGTCGCATAGCTAATAAGTATCTGAGACTGGATTTGAACTTATGTCTAAACTGATTACAAGCTCAATGCTCTGTCTTCTGTGCTACCTAGCCTCCTCCAGGTGCAGACTCATGAGAAATCCATGGATGGATATCAAAGGGTCTGCAGAATGGGACAGACTTCCATCTTTATTTCCCCTAGCTTTTGGTTTCCCTTGCCATCCTACATAGTTTGTTTTATGCACTTAAAAACATTATTCTGAAAAGGAGTCTATGGGTTTCACCTGACTGCCAAAGACATCCTGGACATAAAAAGGAGGAAGAACCCTTGATCTACAGGAAGGAGCTTATCACTGCATCCTGGCTGGCCCACAGTGATTAGCAGTACCTTGTCAATTGTTTCTGGAAGCTGAATGAAAAAGTCAAGCTTTAAAAAGCATTCCGTAAAAATACTCTCCCCCACTCTCCTACTGCACACTGTTTCTGAGAAAACTCTTAATATCCCAGTCTTTTCTGAGACTGCCTTGTGATAATATTCACACAATTGTGTTCTAGTGATATATAGTGAAAATGCCTGCTTCTATTTCAAAAAATGAAAAATATAGAGCAGAGGAAAACTTTTTTTTTTGAGATGAAAGGGGAAAAAAGCTATAATTTTAAAGTAGTTTTGGGTTTTTTTTTAAGTTATGACAAAGGATACAAATAAATAATCCTCAAAAGATTTGCAAACTTAACAATCATATCAAAGGATGCTACAGATGGCTAATAATTAGATTAATGAACAAAAACAATTCTGAAATTTCACTTCACACACAGCAAATTGGCAAAAATGATTAAAAAACAGAAATGATGAATGTTTCAGGGACTATTGTATTGTGAATTGAAAAATCAGTAAAAACAAATGGCCAATAAACATTTATTAAGTATTTTCTACAAACCAGGCACTATATTATGGTGCTGAGAATACAACTAATAACAAGAAAGTCCCTCAACTATTCTAGAAATCCATATTATGCTAAGAAAACATTCTTCTAGGTGGCACAGAAAACCTATCTTCATGAGTTCAAATCTGTCCTCACACATTCACTAGCTGTATGACCCTGGGCAAGTCACTTAATCCTGTTAGTCTTAGTTCCTCATCTGAAAATATGAGCTAGAGAAGGAAATGACAAACAACGCCAGTATCTTTGCTAAGAAAACCTCAATGGGGTCATGAAGAATTGGGCACGACTGAACAACAACAGAATTCTTCATAGGCCAAAGGTTTCCTAAACTTTTTTGGACTCTTCCCTAATTCTCCATTTAAAGGCAATAGTGTACACAATGTAGAGAACAGGTTCTGTTCCAACTAACAGTTCTATTTTTAAAAACAATTTCAAACTTGCATATAAGCCTAATAATTTTAATCTGACTTTCTAAGTTGATTAGAACTCTGTCTCTGTCTCTCCTCTCCTCTCCTCTCCCCTCTTGAAGAGATCATACAAAGGAAAAATGGGTCAGCACAGAAAAATGGAAGACTTTTTTTGTCAGCCTTCTAAATTATAATGCAAGAGATTAGGATATCCCATATATTTGTTTCCTTTGAGGGGAAGCTGTCATTTACACTGCTGAAAGGAAATGGTTGTCCTGATGAGCTGAATGAGTAAGGAGCTGGTGTTTGATCTGGTCTAATTTTGCTATAGAATTCTCCCTGGGCTTGATAAATGAACCACGTGTTTAACAGAGCAGCACAAAGGTGGTATCAATAAGCCAAGCATCTTGATTCAATAAATAGCTATTCTTTTGGGATTTTTTGACTCATTTTAGTTTACAAACTACATGTGATGTTTGTGAACAATCCAACTTCCACCGGAGAGGCAGTTTGATATAGTGGAAAAGAGATTTAGAGTTAGAAGAACCCAAGTTGAAGTTCTGGTTCTGTTACTTGGTGACTTCAGGCAAATCATCTAATTTCTTTCCTTCTTAGTCTTCTTATCTGTAAAACTGAATAATAATAATTTGATAGGAAGTAGTTTGATGGAAAGAATCCAAAAGATGTGAGTTTGAGCCTCAGATCCAATTCTTATTAATTCTGAGACCCTGTGCAAGTCATGTCATCTTTCTTTGCCTCATCTATGAAATGGGAATAATAATATACTATCAACCTCACAGATTTTCTGGAAAAAAAAAAAAGCTATATAAACCTTACAGCACTATATAAATGAGTTGCTATTATTTTGCAGAATGCCAAAATTGTGTGGTAGTGGGATTGGATGTTGGAACCTCATGTTTTCATTGAGGGAAGAAATTTATGACAGATTAAAAAAATGTTTCCTACCCCTTATATTAAGCTAAGACTTTCATGGTTTTTTTAAAGCTAACTTTTCTAGCTCAGTCAACTTAATAGCACATTCTCTCTCTCTCTCTCTCTCTCTCTCTCTCTCTCTCTTAATACCCTTACCTTCTGCCTTAGAATCAATACTGGTTCCAAAGCAGACAAGTATAAGGGCCAGGCAACAGGGGATAAGCGACTTGCCAAGTGTCACACAGCTATGAAGTATCTGAGGTCACATTTGAACCCAGGACCTTCCGCCTCTAGGCCTGAATCTCAATCCTCTGAGCTACCTAACTATCCCTGATAGGACATTTTCTAATATTCTCTCACCAAACTTACCAACTAAATCATCTAACTTGGAATCACATGAAATTCTCACTCTCATTTAAACTTTGATTTTATTAAGGTTAAAAGATTCTTATAGGTTCATATATATATGTTTTTGAAAGGAACCTCAGAAACCTCTCTGTCTGACTTCCTCATATTACAGATGAGGAAACTGAGACCAAGGAAATTAAGCAACTTGCTCCAGGTCCCACAGTTAGTAGGCATCGGAGATGGAATTTAAACTAGATCCTCTTGACTCCAGAGTCGGTGTTTCTTCCATTGTAAAATTCACTTAAAATCACTGGAAGTTATTCAGGCAGAGGAAAATTAGATATGTTTTTAATGGAGTTACAGGGTATAGGTTTCTCCCTTTCAGTCTCGATTCCTACCTTTTCTCAGGGAAAATCCTTGCCTTGAACAAGGTGGCAAAGTGATCATGGGCAAGTTGAATAATTTCCCTCAGCCTTAGTTTCCTCATCTGTAAAGTAGAGATAATAATAGCACCTATTTCCCAGGTTTTTTTTTTTGAGGATAAAGTAACATAATTTAAAAAACTTTTTAAAAATTTAGAATATTTTTCCATGGTTATATGATTCATGATCCCCCCCAACACACACACATACACATTATTTCCTTCCCTCTCCCAAAGCTGACAAGCAGTTCCACTGGGATAACATGTATCATTGTTAATATAATATTTTAAAGCACTTTGAAAATCTAAAGTTCTTCTTCATCATCATCCTTTACAGACATTCAATGCAATTCTGGAATGCTAGACTATCTCCCATTGGCAAAAACTGGGAGTATTGAAGCATCCTGGTTTCTTTGGGGGTCTTCCCTTTAAGCATGACCCATCTTCAGCAATTTCAACCTATATCTTTGCAGATTATGCCATCATAACCATTTGCAGCCAGAAGAGTCCTTAGAGATCTGTCTTTGCAGATAAACAAGCTAAGTAACTTGCCTCATCTCATGACTAATTAGGGGAAAGATCTGAGAGTAGAACTCAGTTCTCTTGATTGTTTCTTTCGTGCCTTTTTTCTATACTCTGCTTCTTCTTTTAGTGGCCATCAGTGTGTATAAATACTTAGAAAATGAGAAGACAGGAATTGTGAAAGAGTCATAAGAGCCCATAAACAGATACAGAAAACATACAAAGCATATAAGTAGTTCATCAACTCCCCTTAGAAAAGAACTGAATTTGGAGTTGCCATCAGGAAAACACATTGACATTTGAACAAGCCCTTCTTTCCCACAGAGTTGTACACTGTCTTCAAGGAACTTGTAGTACCATCTAGTGGTTTAGACTCCTCCCAGAAGATAAACTTGTAATTGGGGGCTGCCTAAGAAGCAGTTTCTTTTCCTTTGGATCTGCATTATTCAAGTAACTCACTGTCTCTGTTTTCTTCATTTCTTCACAAAATCCCCTTTTCTTTCTAGGCATAATTCATTTTATTGTGCTTTGCTTTATTCATTTTGCGCATTTTGCTTTTGTTTTTGTTTTTTATTTGTTTGTTTTACAAATTGAAGGTTTGTGGCAACCTTGTATGGAGGCAGTCTACTGGCGCCATTTTCCCAAGGCACACATTCACTTTTCGTCTCTATGTCATATTTGGTAATTCACACAACATTTCAAACTTTTTCATTATTATTATTATATATATGATGATTGGTGATGTTATTACTATAATTGTTTTGAGATGCCATGAACTCAAACTTCATAGTTATTTTATTTTAAGAAATTGCCACAGCCACCCCAACCTTCAGCAACTGCCACCCTGATCAGTCAGAAGTCATAAACATCAAGGCAAAGCTATCCACACCAAAAAGATTTACTGGAGGCTCAGATGATATTAATTTTTAGCAATAAAATTTTTAATTGCGATATGTACATTTTTAATAGACATAATACTCTTGTCTGCTTGATAGACTACAGTATAATCTAAACATAACTTTTTTATGCACTGAGAAACCAACAAATTCATGTGATTCACTTCATTGCAGTGGTCTAGAAACAAACCTGCAATATCCCCAAAGTATGCCTGTAAATCACCAAACTCTTGAACTTGGACTGAATGGCTCATATGCATATCTGATCCTCAAGTGTGCTTCTGCAGCAGTTCTCTTAGTGCCCTACGTCTCTTGAGTTTCTCTCCCAGAAGTTCTAGTTTCTGACCTGTACTTAGAAATTCTAGACAAGCGCATCAATGCTCACTTTAGTCCTGTGCTAAGAGGAAGAGAAAGAGAGGAGTGGGGGAGAGGGAAAGAGATGGGAGAAAAGAGGAAAGAGTGGAGAAAGACTTGCTTTATATTACTAGATTTTATAAATCATAGAGAAGGGCAGGCTTTCCAAAAGGATTCTGTCCTCATCAGGCAATTACTCTGGACTCTGAAACTTAATTAGTAACTGAGTCTTCTGGGTCTCTTCAGGAGGATGCTAGTGGGTGTACCCAAAGTCTATAGAAGGGTGATCCTTAAATGCCTTGTGTCTTATAATTCTATCAAGCTTATTGGTGGGGAAAGGAGGATTCATCAAATTAATCAGAAACCTAATTATCAACCCTCTTATGCTAGTATAATTGATAAGTACCTAATTATTCCACCAGAAGAACTAGTTTTCAAAAGAGGTTTCTTGTATATAATAAGGAATAAGATAACTCCAGCTCCTTGTCTAGTTGGTGAATATGATTAGTTTCATTTTTTTTTTCATTGTAAAATGAGAGATTTGAACTGGATGATCTCTAAGTTGTAAAGTTCTATTATGATATGATCAGATGCTTATGACTCTGGCTTCTTGTCTAGTTGTTGAAAATTATTCGTTTCATTTTTTAAATTGTAAAATGAGGGATTTGAACTGGATGATCTCCAAGTTGTAAAGTTCTATTATGATATGACCAGATGCTTAATGGATCTAAGGTCCCTTCCAGTTTTACATAAGAAGGTATAATCTAGCTTTTATAATGATAGTTCTGCTTTCTCCAATAACAACTCATTAATTTATTTTCAGTAGTTAGGTACTAGCTGTTGTAATTGTTATCACTTTCTAGTTGGTTTCTTTTTGTCCTATTTAGTTCATGCCAGATCCCAGTATAAATTCCATTTCAAGGGTTTTCTTTTCTGATTTGTTTGTATAAATCAAGCTTTTTCTTTTCTTTTTTTCTTCTTTTGGTTGGGTGAGTCATAGTAACTCAATGCTAATTCATCCCAAACTTCTGTTCCAATAAGTAGAAACTGATCTTTTTTTTTAAAAAGAGTCTTAACTCTTTGACTAATGATAAGAATGCTTTTTGTTTTTACATCCAGTTTCAGAAGAGCCAGAGAAGATATATAAAAGGATGAAAAGTGAAGTGAGCAGAACCAGGAGAACACTGTACAGAGTTAACAGCAAAATTGTAATAAGGATCAACTATGAAAGGCTTAGCTATTTTGAGCACTACAATGATACAGAACACTTCCTAAGGATTCACAATGAAAAATACTATCCACAGCCAGAGAGAACTGATGAACTCTGAGTGCCAATTGAAGCATTTTTTTTTCACTTACTTTATTTTTCTTGTTCTATTAGGGCCATGACTAATATGGATATATATTTTGCATGACTTCATATGTATAACTAATATCTTATTACTTGCCTTCTCAATAGATGGGGGAAAGGCTAGAGGGAAGGAGAAAATTTAGAACTCAAAATTTTAAAAAATGAATGTTAAGAGCCAGGCCTAGAGATGGGAGGTCCTAGGTTCAAATCCGGCCTCAGACACTTCCCAGCTGTGTGAACCTGGGCAAGTCACTTGACCCCCATTGCCTACCCTTACCACTCTTCCACCTAGGAGCCAATACACAGAAGTTAAGGGTTAAAAAAAATTTTTTTTAAATGAATGTTAAGTAAAATATATCAATTTTAAAAAAACCCTTGCCTTCTGTCTTAGAACCAATACTGTGTACTATGTATTGGTTCTAAGACAGAAAAGCAGTAAGGGCTAGTCAGTGGAGGTTAAGTGACTTGCCCAGGGTCTCACAGCTAGATAGTTTCTGAGGCCACATTTGAACTTAGGACCTTTCTCTAGGCCTGATTCTCAATCCACTGAGCCACGTAGCTGCCCCCTATCAGTTTTTTTAAAAAACCTATAGGCTATAATCAAGGATGGAGGGGGTGGGGGGAAAGGACCATTCATCAAAGATACCTTTTATTCTTTTTTTTTTTTTAAGATTTAAATATTTTATTTTTTTTAGAAAAATTTTCCATGGTTACATGATTCATGTTTTTACTTTCCCCTTCATCCCCCTTTCACACCCCCCCCATATCCAATGCACCTTTTATTCTTAATGTGTTAAAAGTAAGGTTTCATGATGATTACTAAAAAATGTGTGAAAAGAATTAATCCATTGTTTCCAAGGACAATAGAGGATTCCTCATAATAGAATGTGACCTGAGCTAGTTAATTTACCACTGATTCATTGATTTTCCCATGCCTTTGACTTTCAGACAGTTAGTTCATCAGCTAGACTCTGAGCCAGAAGCTAGTAGAAAGTCTGTAAGATGCTCTTGCATATCATTCTGCTTTCCCTGGAACCTAAGTATGGTGTCTTTATGAAGGAGAACAAGTATGCATCTGGCTTTTCCAACAGCCTTTCCTGTCTTTCTGCTCCTCTTATGAGATTCTTTTTGTCACCAGGGCTAAACAATTGCTTATTTATTTGGTTAAGGCAGTAAATTGGGGTGGAATAGTCAAGGGATAATTACAGCTTTGGAGAATCATAAGGTGTCTAGGGCACCTGGTGATTGTAAGTCCCTGAGGCGATTATCTCATTAGGAACATATTGCAATTGGCAGAACTCCACCAAAGTAACTGGAATACTCCTACTAATTATGTCTATTCTTTCTATTCATGGGAGAGGAAGGGAGGGGAGAGAACATTTTCGATCTTGGATTGAACAAGTGTGGATGGGGAATATTGTCCCTTTTTTTATGTTACTGTATTTGAAGGCAGGGAACATAGTTCATGAGAGTCTGAAGTCTCAGGTTTTCAACTTAATTCTGCTGATGTGTTGCTCGACTTAGGGCAAGCTATTTAATGTCTTAGTTTCTCATGTACTTAAAAGATGGATGGAAATGGTTCTAGATCAATGATACATGTAAAACCCAGTGGAATTGTGTGTTGGGAAGGGTTTGGGGGAGAGGGAAAGAACATGAATCATGTAACCATGGAAAGATATTCTAAATAAAAAATAATTAAAAACTAAAAATAAACAAAAATAAAAGATAGTTGGAGAGATAAATAAAACCTTGCCCCCAAAATGGTGGACAAAAGTTCTTTGAGGTACTCCAATAAAATACCAGACTGTAAGCAGGACAAAACAACAAATGGCAATTACTCCCAGTAGGAGATTGTTTCTGTCCTCCCTCTCTCCTCACTAGCTTCTCAGTCAACAACTTTTCTGTAGAAGCATCCTTAGAAGAACTCACAGAATGATTCTTTTTGCCCAATTACTTTTTGTTTTCTTATAGTGACTTAAAAACAAAAATTAAGGGAAGAATGTAGACTGTGCTGTATTTGGGTGTAGTGAATAGAAAATCAATCAGCCTAACAGTCCCCAAAGCAACATATCCCATCTCTATAGCCCATACTTTAACCTCAGCTGAAACTGCCTCCTCTTGCTTCTTTGAGAATGGTTCTCATTCTATCTATGATCCATTCTTTTCTGACTTTTAAGGGCTTTTGAGTCAGACCTTCTGACTTTCAGTTCAGTCTTTTTTCTTCTATATACTCAATTTTGTCCTTTCAAAGGACTGAAAGGCCTGCTTGGGGTCTTTTTTTTAAAGCGGGAAGCTAGGGGCTCAGTGAATTGAGAGCCAGATCTAGAGAGAAGAGATCCTAGGTTGAAATCTGAACTCAGATACTTCCTATCTGTATGAACCTGGGCAAATCACATTGCCTAGCCCTTACCACTCTTCTCTGCGGCCTTGGAACCAGTATACAATATTGATTCTAAGAAGGAAAAAAGTAAGGGCTAAAAACAAAAAGGGAACTTGGACTCTATAAACTTTAAGCAATATGTCTTTACAGGACCAGTGAGGGAAGAGGGTACCCAGAATAGGCAGTGGTAGTGCTTCCTTATTCTAATGCTAATACACATCTTTATAGTTCTGATTTAACATACTCATTAAGCAGTGGTCTATAATTTTTTAAGTAACATTTCTTTTTTTCAACTAATAAATACTTTCTCTCTCTCTCTCTCTCTCTCTCTCTCTCTCTCTCTCTCTGTCTCTCTCCTTCCCTCTTTCCCTCCCTTCTCACACCTGCCTCCCCATTGAGAAAAACAAAACTTCCATAACAAATATGCATAGTCAAAGTCAATCGAAATAAACTCCTACATTGGCCATGTTCCAAAACGTAGGATTCATTCTGCTTATTATTCTGTCATTGGCATTGCCACCACTGTTGCACTATTTTGTTAATCCCTATTGGGATTCTTCTGCAATCTTCTTTTTAGCAATTCCCTGATGATGGATGCCTTGTATCCCTTTCCTCTTCTTCCTTCCTCTTTTCTCTTCTCTGTTTCTTACCTTAACACAGTCTTCTCAGCTGCTGTTCCTAGTAGTTCTTCTGCTTTTCCTTTTTTATGTATTTTTTCTTTCTTCAAACTAGACTGGAGAAAACACTATAAATGGAAAAGGCACTTCATGCTAGAGCCAGTATCTATAAATTAGTATATCATCAATGCCTTGAGGTTCTTCTTATTCTTTTCTTGAAATTTTATACCCATAGTACTCAACATAATGCTGGGCACAAAATGGCTTTCAAAAATATTTTTAGTCATGCAATAAACTTAAAAAAAAAATCCTTACTTTCTGTTTTAGGATCAGTAGTATATATCAGTTCCAAGGGCAGAAGAATGATAAGGACTGGGCAGTTGGGGTCAAGTGACTTGCTCAAGAATCACAAAGCTAGGAAGTATCTAAGGTCAGATTTGGACCAAGGACTTCCTGTCTCCAGGCCTGGTTCTCTATCCATTGAACTACCTAGCTACCCCAAGTACAATAAACTTTTAGGGAATACCACTATGCATAAGAAATTCATTGATTGTTTGATAATTTTACCTGATGCCTTGAGATGAAAGTTACTCATTCCACAAAAATGTATTAAGCCCTATGTATAGAGCATTTTGCTGTCTATGGATAGATGAAGGGTGGGGGAATGGACAACAATACAATGTTTAAATATGCTAAGGCTCCTGCCCTTAAGAAACTAACAATCCAAAAAGTAGATAAGACTTGGGTGTAGACCTTTTCTGTCTTATACAACATTCCCAGAGTAGTGTATTAGATTTGTAAAACAAAATGAGATCAAAAGGAGAAGAGGTTGTAGCCTAAAGGAAAGTACAAATAAAATGGTCCTTGGGAGAATTCTACAGATAAAGAAGGGAAGGTAAGACATTTAAAAATTGTGAACAGTAAAGTCTGCATTCAGGGAGCAGGATGTTGAGTTTGAGGTTTTAGTGGGATAGCCAGGTAAAGTGAGATTTGATCTTTAATGAGGACTCATTCCAAAGTCAGGACTGTAAGAATATATTTGGGAACCATACACATAAAAATAGCAGTTGAAACCAAATGAAAATATCAAGGAAGGAAATTTAGATAGAAAAGAGAAGGTAGCCAAGGTCAGAACCTTGGGGGAAACTTAACATGTTGGGAATAGCAGAATCTCAGAATTAGGAGAGACCTTCAAAGTAATTTAATCTAGGTAATTTAGACATCTATCCTGAATAAGAAACTCTTTTATAGCATAGTGAACTTGTCTAGAATCTCTTCTACAAATACATGATAAGTATTCATTTAGCCTTTGTTTGATGACCTCTTGCAAAGAGTAATCCACTGCTTCTTGTTGCTGCCCATTTTACTTTTTGAAAACTAATTAGGAAGTTTCACTTTTCAATTCATTTCCTCCATCAATTTTTCTATTGTTGTAAGTGTAAGCTATGTGTGTCTTCTTTCACAACATGGAAAGGTGTACTGTAAATTAATGCATGCACAACCTATATCATATTACCCGGCCTCTTGGGGAGAGGAGAGGGTTGAGAGGGATTATTGAAAACTGTATCAACATGAAATCTGGAAAAAAATTAAAAATTTCATAAAAACAAAAGAAAAGTCTAAGTTCTATTCTGTATGACATTTCTTCATAATATTTGAAGACAACGTATTCTCCTCCAACCCTTTCTTTCTGCAGGCTAAGCATCCTTAGTTCCTTTGATTTGTATATGGCATAATCTCCAGGCCATTTATCATTCTGCATTTTTTCCAGCTCTCTCAATGTGTTTCTAAAATGTGGGGCCTACCACTAATCATAATAGATCTGAACAAGGCTGCATACAACATCCTCCTCCCTAATCCTGGCTGGTATGCTTCTATTAACAACACATTAGCATTATAGTTGCAATTTTATGGCCTCATGTCAAGCCAGCAGCTCCCTAAACAAGTCTTTTTTTCCGATGAAGTACATTTAATCATACCTTTTCATCTTCTACTTGTAAAATTACTTAAGTGAATTCAAATGTAAGGATTAGTATTTTGTCTAATTAAATTCCATTTTCTTAGATTTGGCTGAACATTCTAGCCTGTTGATATAATTTTGAATCTTAATCCTGTTATCCAACATGTTCACTATTCCTTTTAGCTTTTTGTTACTTACAAATTTGATAAATTTGTTATATATGCTTGGATTCAAAACACAGATAACATACTAACTAGCATAGGACTGAATAAACATGGATCCCTCCTCCATCAGAGACCTTCTTTGGGTTGATCTTGATAAATAATAAGTACCTTTAGGGTTGGGCAGCTAGATGCTTAGTGGTTAGGGGACTGGAACTGATCATCCTCTTCCCAAGTTCAAATCTGGCCTTAGACATTTACTAGTTATGCAACTGTGCAAATTACTTAACCCTGTTTGCCTCAGTTTCTTCATCTGGAAAATGAGCTGGAGAAGAAAATGCCAAACCACTCCAGTATCTCTACCAAGAAAACCCCAAATAGGGTCACAAAGAGTCAGTCAGACACAACTGAAATGACTCATCAACAACAACCCTTTGAGTCTGGCCATCCAACTGGTTCCAATTCATAAAACTATACTATTGACCAGCCTATAGCTATCCATCTTTTTTATGAGAATAGCTAGAGTAGCTCAGTCGAATGGTTTATTCTAGGTAAATTATATCAACTTGTTCAGTAATCCTGCTTGAAAAGAAAATATGGATAATCTGACCACTTCTCAATGAAACCATGACTGATATTGATCATTAATCTTTTTCCTAATGTTCACTAACCATTCCCTTAATAATATATTCTAGAATTTTGCTAGGCATTGAAGTCAAGAACATTGACCTACTCTTTATAGACTCTACTTTTGCTTTTTACAAAAAACAAACAAACTGGAAGAACATACATGCATCTCTGGTTTTAGGGCACCCTTTCAATTCTCTGTCTTTCACTGTTTATTAATGGTGGCTCAGAAATAAAATTTACAAGCTTTTTTTTAGTACCCTGGAGGTATAGTTTGTCTAGGTTTGGTGACTTGAATTTATCAAGACCATCTAGATACCTTCTTTCTTTCTAATAGACTTTTTTTTTAATCCATCCCTTCCAGTTCAAAGGCCATTCTCCTTAGATGAAAAAAAGAGAGGCAAAATAAATCAAACAACCAACATTTCAGCCAGGCACAGTGTACTAGGGATTGCAAAAAAATAAGAATTAAGTATCTGTGTTTCTTTGCCATTATCTGTTATCATTATTGTATTAATCCTGAGAAATATGCCAATTCTTTCTTTGATTCTCTTCTTCACAGTAGCTGGAAAAAAAAGAAGGCAGGAAAGAAAGAAACATTTAATAAGCACCTACTGTATACCAGGAACCATATAAATATCTCACTTGATCCTAACAACAACACTAGGAGGTACTTTTGTTATCCTCATTTTACAGTTGAACAAACAGAGACAAACAGTATTAAATGATTTGCCCAAAGCCATATACCTAGTAAATGTCTGATGCTTTGTCTGAACTTAGATCTTTCTGACTCCGAGTTTGATCCCAAATCCACTGCAGTAGCTAGTTGTCTCTAACAACAACAACCACCACAAATCTTTTTGTCATCCTTAGCTTTTTTACCCCCAGTCTTAGTTTACTCTGACTTTTAGAATTCCTTTCTCTGGTATGCTGTTGTTCTTTGTCCTTCCATATTTTATGCATGTCTTTTCAAAGACCTAAGTTGATTGATGTTCATCCACATTGGTCTTTTTTTTTTGAGGGGGGGGGGCAATTTCCTCTTTTTCTTTTCATTAGAATTGTTTCTCTTTACATCTTCAGAATATCATCCATGGCAACTTCCCCTCCTTCCTGGGGTCACTTGTTCTATAGAAATTTAGTCCACCAGAGCTTATCACCCTTTTTCTAAAACTTTTAGAATCTATTCTTCTAAAAACCAAGGGTCATAGTCTATGCCTAGTTTTATTTTCCTTCACTATCACAAATTAAAAAATGTAGCCATTGCTTCTCCCTAAGATTCCCACCATTTCCACCCCCTGCCACCAAGTTCCTCTTTCTTGGTGAAAATTAGGGCCAGAATAGAAGTTCCTTTTTTTGGTTACTAAACCCTTTGAGGGATAAATTTGTCATCTAGGCAAGTCAAGAAATTCTTAACTGGTCTGCTTTTGGTAGAGAAAGAACTCTAGCAGATGTTTGTATAATGAAGTCCCCCAGCACTATTATAATATTCCATCTATACTCTCTCATACAAGTCCTGCATAAAAATGTTAAATAATTCAGAGCCAAGACATAGGACCAAACAGCATAGGGGCTCTAAATCCAATTCTTTCATTCTGCCAGGATATGCCTCCGTGTCACATTGTGCATGCTTTCTCATCGGCTCATCTGTTTTCCCTTTATGTCCAGGTGCTCTGTAATATTTTCCAATGATATTATTTCTTCTGTTTCTGTAGCATATAAGTGGTCCAATGGTTAGCGTGCCAGGCTTGAGATCAGGAAGGACTTATTGGTTGTGTGATTCTCAGCAAATCACTTAACCTTTCTTAGCCTCAGCTCCCTCATCTGTAATTGGGTATATTAATAGCATCTGTCTTAAAGAGTTATGATGAGAATCAAATGAAATATTACACATAAAGTATTTTGTGAACCTTAGTGCTATATGTTATATATGTGTATATATGCATATATATAACCATATATATAATAGCTATTTTATTCTATTCTGCCTTTGATAATCTTCACCCAAATTCTTTCTACCACTCTTATACTCTCTTGTTTCTATATTTTTTCATGAATATATCTTTTTTTTTTTTTTTACAACCCGTATCTCCTATCTTAGAATCAATACTGTATATTGGTTCTAAGGCAGGAGAGAAGTTAAGGTTAGGCAATGGGGGTTAAATAACTTGTCCAATGTCACACAGCTAGGATGTGTCTGAGGCCAGACTTGAATCTAGGGATCCCCATCTCTGGACCTGACTATCAATCTACTGAGCCACCTTGCTGGCCCTGAGTAGATCTTCTTAATATATAATGCTATTGCCCCTCTCCTCATTATCTATCCCTCTTTTTGTATTTTTTTAAATAATACAATACACCTTGCCCTAGCCATATTCCAAATTACTGGTGCTACCTCACTAAGATAACATGAAAACAAAATTGTCTCCTCATCCAAGGAACTCATGTTCACCTTAATCATTTCCTACACTTTGTATATTTGTGTTTGAGGTCATGAATTTTCTTGCTGTTTCATTTCTTGGACTTTATCTCTGTAAATTCCTGTGCATTTTGGCTTGTAGTCTTCTTTCTACATTATAACTTCCCTCTATGGCAACTAGTTTGGTGGATATAGCTAGACAAATATTTCTATGACTGTCCACCATGTTAGAAGAGAATGAGGCACCACCAGAGACAAAGAAGGCTAGAAGATAAGGTTATAAACATAATGAGTATAAACAGGAGAATATAGAGTTTCAGAAGCTGAGAGGAGATTGATTAGTAGAAAGAGGGGGGTCAATACTGTAAAATCCTCTAGGAAGATCAAAGAGAATGAGGATTAAAAAAGATTAGTGTATCTGGCAATTAGGAACTCATTGTGAACTGTTGAAAGAGCAGTTTTAGTAGACTGGTGGGAGTAATTCAGGGAATCAGAGATTGAGAACTTGAGGTCTATTCATTTAGTCTCTCATGTAATATGCTTTGAACACAGAAGTGTTGAGCTACTATTTGGTGAATGAATGATACCACTCAAGACTGTCCTTTGGGGGGCAGCAGAAGGTTATAACTAAAGAAAAAAAGTGTGAAAACAGCTGATGAAGAAATAAAACTTAGACCAGATCTCCTTTCTACCAAGCTGTTACTTCTTTCCCTTTCCTTCACTGATGGCATAGCAGAAAATTGGAAGATGCCACAATGTTAAGGGACCAAGTTCTAATTTGGAAAATGAAAGGGGGCGCCATCTGCCCTGCATATAGTCTCATGTAATACAGTATAACTGAATGGCTCTACGAATGCCCTATTTTGGTTAGAAGAGCCCTAGTGGCTTAGGGCAGATGAAATTCAAGTCTCTGTTTTTCTAAAGAAAGTTATTGTCTTCCACCCTCTCAATGCTAGTGGCTTCCTTCTAGGATTGTCTTCCATTTATCCTGTATTTATTTTGTTTGTATATAGTTGTTCAAATTAATTTATGAGGTCTTTGAGATGAGGGATTCTTTTTGCTTTTCTTCTAACCTCAGTTCCTAGAATAGAGCATGTGGTAGGCATTCAAGTTTGCTAGATATATCCCCTTGGATTGTATCTTAAGCTTTTTTGCTCTTCCAAGCATATTATTCCAATTCTATCTGTGATTTATGATGGGCGCAGAATTGTTCTGTCATTCATATTTCCTTTCCATTATATTTAAAGATCTTTCTCTAGATCACTTAAATAATTGTTTTTATTGGAATTGCTGAATTTAACCAGTATTTGTTTTAGAGTTTATAACATAGGGTTGTTTGTTTATGAGACAGTCTCTGGATTTCTTTTTGATTGAATTTTTGTTTTGTGTATTCTTGGCAGTTCTTTCACATTATTTATTATTTTCAGAATTTCTGACTCATGTACTTTTGGGATACATACAATCCTTAAGTTGTCAATACAATCCTATATTTGAAGTAAGTGTGTTTTGTTTGTATGGAGATCATTGTTTAAAATGTTATTGCTTTTTTGCTTCTTTTCCTTCAGGTTGCCATTCACTTCTTTGTATTTCCATTCCCAAACAGGTATTCTCTCTTTTCTTTCTTTTGTGAGATGTAACTCTCTGGATTCAACTTTTCTTATTCTGCCAGTTATTTTTTTTTGCTGTGCTGGTTATAAATTCCAGTTTCACAATTCTATTTCTCTTTTAAACCAGTTGAGAACATCCTGCTGTGGTCCCATGCTTTCTTGGGAATCTACTGAGACCTTTTTTTTCAGAGGTAATGCATTTTTTCTTTTTCTTGTGATTAAAAAAAAGATACCTGGAGTCTTTTATCAGATCTGGAGGGCATGTTCTCTTCTGTTAACATTATCTTTCCTGTCATTTTTTTCACTTAAAGTTTTTAGTTGAGTTTTCTTCTTCATGCTATTTTTGGTCATCTTAGTCTTTTGATTACACTGCCTCTGGGGGATGGACTTCAAAGTCATCTCAGCCTCCTTTAGACCTGGGCAATTCGTGTTTCACCAACCTCATTCTCTATACCAAGTGACTTGTGAGGTGGGTAAGGGGGCTGGGTAGGGGGGAAGGGAGAATAGAACTGGCTCTAGGTGGATATTGGGCTCTTTTCTTGGGACTTAGTGGAATGCCGCATAGCTACACACGTGTCTTACACTAGTTCCTTTTGTTCTTCAGTTCTTTGGATCATCTCTGTTGCGGAATAGGGCTACATGTTGCTTTCCCAGCTAGAGCAAGCTTCTGCATTTTGGTTTTCCTCAGCAAGGAGTGGGTTGTGGGGAGGGTAGATCTGGGGGTTTTTTTCAAGCCCCTCCTTCAGTTAGTATAGCCCTGTCTGTTGTGGTAGGTGATGGTGGTGGGGGAAGCGGTGATGAGTGAGCACTTTAGGGGTTCAGCATTAACCTTCATTTTGATTAGCTCATCAGGTTTTTACATCATTAGAGTTCTTCATGTTTTAGTTTGTACATGGAGCTGAAATTGTTTATATTACCTGTTGTGCATAATTCATCTTTTTGAAGAGGTTTAAGGGAACTTGAGGATTAGAGAAAACGTCTACTCCTTCATCTCTTCAGTCAAATGAGAAGTAGGTGCATAAAAAAATTATTGACAGTTTTGGGGAAGAAGCTAAATGTATGGAGATATATTTTCTTCTAGAGTATATAAAGGGCTATATGTGCCTGGATTGAAAATGAAGACTGTAAAGGAATGTTGAATTATTAGAAAATGATAGTATTTCTTTTTTACTTGATTGCCAGGAAGTGAGTAGGAAAGGGGCTGAGGATGGACTGAGATAGGGCTGGGTGTAGAGAGACAATGAGGCAAAGGTGTTTCCAGTTATAAAAAAAACTCTCTCCAATTCCCCAATCTTATATTTATGAGCACATTCAGTGGTTGTCACATACTGTTGATAAAGTAGAATTAGATGATGCTCCTCAGTGGTTACCACTCCAGTGCTATCAAAAACAGATAGGTGAGGCCATTCAAACCTTCCTCTTCCTTTATGGTGTCAGATGACTTGGATTTCTTTATTGACAATACAATTGACACTGTGATTGGCCAGACTCTCCACATCTATGCTTGTTTTGGGGGTAGCCAATAAATTATTACCCAATATTCTTTCTATTCCACCTTTTTCTATTTTAAAATAATTAAGAACTGTATTAGGAAAGATTGATTTGCTATTGCAACTTAGATTACCCCATAAGATACAGAGCATACATTTTTCAGCCACATGTCCAAGCTATGCTGCCTGTACGCTGACCATCATCCTTATCTTCTCACATTGGATCCTTGGATTCTTCTCCTCAAATCATTTTGGATTAATCTCATGTAGAAGCAGGCCTCTAACTCATTTCCCTAACATCATTTCCAAATCATGCTATCCCAGATTGCCTTTCTCTTTTTAATCCCTTCATATTGACTTCTTCCTACTAGAAAGTAAACTCCTTGAGGGCAGAGTCTATCCTGTTTGCTTGTATTTTGTATGTCTGATGCTAGCATAGTGCTGGACACATTGCAAGGGCTTATCTATATATCTATCCCTCCATCAATTTCTATTGATTATCTTCTATCTCTGCTTATTGATCAATATCTATTTATTCTTATTTATATCTATTGATAGATGTCTATTTCTATTTGGTTCTCTCTTATCTCTATCATCTATTTTTATCTGTCTCTCTTGATCAATATCTATCATCTCTTTTTCTGTTGATTGATATCTATCATATGCAGGATTTTTTTTTAACCTTTCTCTGCCATTTTAGAATCAAAACTGTGTATTGGTTCTCAGGCAGAAGAGCAGTAAGGGTTAGGCAATGGGGATTAAGTGACTTGCTCAGGGTCACACAGCTAGGAAGTATCTGAGGTCAGATTTGAACCCAGGGCCTCCTATCTCCAGACCTGGTTCTCAACCCAATGAAACACCTAGCTGCTCTCTGGTAGAATTCTTAATCTGGGGCCTATAAACTTTAATTTGGCAATTACATTCCTGGGGGTTGTCTTTTGAGGATTTAATGTAGAGGGTGATCTATGGACTCTTTTAATGTCTATTTTGCCCTCTTGTTCAAGACTATCAGGGCAGTTTTCTTGGATAATTTCTTGTAGTATAATGTCAAGGTTTCTGCTTATTTCTAGATTTTCAGGTAGGCCTATGATTCTCAAATTGTCTCTCTTGGACCTCTTTTCTAAGTCAGTTGTCTTCTGAGATATTTCATGTTTCCTTCTAATTTGTCATTTTTTTGACTTTGCTTTATTAATTCTTGCTGTTTTGTGAGATCATTAGCATTTTCTTGCCCAATTCTAGTCTTTAAAGACTGGTTTTCAGCGAAATCTTTTGATTTTCCTTTTTGATTTCATCTATCCTGCTTTTCATGGTTTCCAGCAGGTCAATTCTGGTTTCCAATTTGTTTATCATTTCATTTGGTTTCTGGGCTTCTTTTTCTAAGTGGGAGATTCTGTCTTCTTAACTTTTATTTTCTTTTTGAACTATTTCCCACTTTTCTTGCCAAGTTTGTTCTATCTTTCTTACTTGGTTCTTGACCTCCATTCTAATTTCCTGGAGAGCTTGTGGCCAATTTTCATTTTTTTGGGAAAGTTTGGATGTGTTTGCTTGTTTGTTGCCTTCTGCAGTCTCCTCTGTAGACTGTTGTTTTTCTCTATAGAAGTTATCCAGAGTCAAAGTTTTTTTCTTATTTTTTTTTGGTGGTTGTAGAGTATAGTTCTTGGGTGTTGGTATTAGTTTTTTCTTCCCTTCCCAGTCAGAAATCTGAGTGAGGAGGGCAGTCAGCTCTCTGTGTATTGAGCTACAGATCAGTTTTTGCCCTGAGGCTATTTTTCTGTGGGCAGCCCCCTCTGCCTTATCTCTGTACTCAAGCTCCATGTTCCCGAGCCTTCTGGGTTCTCAAGTCTTGCTGATCTCAGGGGTAAATCTGTGGTGCCCTCAGCCAACTCCTTGAGAACCTAGAGATTGCCCCTCACTTGCTCTGACTCTGGCCCTTATAGGTGGAATGGGGGAGGGGTGATCAGCTCACACTTTGGTAGGAGTAATTTTTACCCCCTAAAAGCATGGAAATGCCCAAATCCTGCCTACCTTTAAGGCTGTGCCCCTATAGTAGAGCCCCTTTGCTCATCTGATTTTGGTTTTTGTCCTTTTGAGGTGCTTTATATTGGTTGGTGGTGGGGAGAAAAAGACCCTTGCTTTTACTCTGTGGCCACTTAGCCTAGAAGTCCCTATAAATTTTAAAAACAAAATCTTTTATTTATTTTTTCGATATAATTGGTTTCCCTTGTAATCCTTTATATTTTATTTTATGCATTTTAAAACATTATTCTGGGAAAAGATTCACAGGTTTCCCTGGACTACCAAAGAGATCCATGACGCAAAAAAACATCCCTGATCTAGAGGCAGCATGTTATAGTAGTTAGAGCACTGGTTGTGAAGTGAAAAGATCAGGATTGGAGTATCATCTCAGATACTTAACTGGCTCTATGAGCTCTCTCATTTATGGATGGTTCTTAGTTTGGTCATCTGTAAAAAGGATACAGTAGTTCTTTATTATTGGCTTCATAAGATTGTTGCAGGGGAAGGGAAGCTCTACATAAAATAGAGGGTTTTGCTAACATTAATTTCTTAGCACTGTATTTCCAAAATTACCACAATATATTTTTAAAAATTTTAAACATTTATTAATATTCATTTTTAACATGGTTACATGATTCATGCTCCCACTTTCCCCATTCACCCCCCGCACTCCCCCCACCCATGGCCGACACACATTTCCACTGTTTTTGTCATGTGTACTTGATCAAGACCTATTTCCGAATTGTTGGTAATTGCATTGGTGTGGTAGTTTCGAGTCTACATCCTCAATCATGTCCACCCCAACCCATGCGTTCAAGCAGCTGTTTTTCTTAAATGTTTCCTCTCCTGCAGTCCTTCTCTGAATGTGGGTAGCATTCTTTACCATAAATCCCTCAGAATTGTCCTGTGTCATTGCATTGCTGCTGGTACAGAGGTCCATTACATTCGATTTTACCATAGTATATCAGTCTCTGTGTACAGTGTTCTTCTGGCTCTGCTCCTTTCACTCTGCATTAGTTCCTGGAGGTCTTTCCAGTTCACCTGGAACTTCTCCAGTTTGTTATTCCTTTTAGCACAATAGTATTCCATCACAAGCATATACCATAATTTGTTCAGCCATTCCCCAATTGAAGGGCATACCCTCCTTTTCCAGTTTTCAAAATTACCACAATATTGATATGCAAACAGCAAAGAACCAATTTTGGATCAAGTAAATGTTTATGTAGTTTTACTTCCAGGCATCTAGGTTTGCCCCACAACAAAAATTTAGTATTTCTTCAGAAAACTTATCAGTGAATATTTTTCAGTACACTGATTGAGCCATCTGATGAAGCAAAGGACTAGGCAACTGGACCAACATCAGGCAGAAATGATTTTAAAAGGGAAGCTACTGACCTTAGCATCAACTCCCTTTCTATTTTATGAGCTTTTCTTAAATGACAATTGAGTTCATAGAATCATGGATTCTTAGAGGAGTTCCCTAGTCCACTATCTTCATTATGCAAATGAAAAAACTGAGGTCCAAAAAAGTGAAATGACCTGTCTCACAAGTCACTTGTGTGGCCAGAATACTATTCAAAGTAGCAGTGCTTTTCCTATACATCATATACTTCAGGAGAAAAAAAAGAATGCTGTGTTTCTCCTCTATAGGCCCAGGCTGCCTCTATGGGATAGGGAATGTGCATTGACTAAAGGCAATAATTTCAGGAACCATTGTATTTCTAGGTTACATATATTCTGCAAATACTATGTAGTCTATGTCTTTGCTTAAGGGGAAAAATAATATGTTTGTCTCATCTCCTGCTCTCTGTGGTTGGATCCACAGCTGAATTTAGAAAATTTTTTGAATCTTCTTTTGGACAAAGAATTTCTCATCTTACAGATATATTTTAAAGCTTTCAGAACAGTATTTTCTTGGCTTAGTGTCTGAAAGTCTCAGAGAAAGAAATGGAGAATGATGGAAAAGGAGCAAAGCAACCACAAAAAGAAGTAAAGCTGAGGGCTAATGAAAGCTTGTAGAAATATTAATAGTATGAAGATCAGGAGAGTAAGAAGAAATTAATAGGAAAGAAAATGTTGGAGGATGAGAGGAAGTGGAGGTAAAACTGAGGTCAGGATGTGGGAGAAGGAGTACAAGCAGTTTTTAGGATGCCTGTTTGGAGTGCTCTAAGTTCCAGACAGAGAATGAATCATCTCTTAGATCATAGAATTTTAGAGTTGGAATGGACCTTAGTGATCATCTAATTGAATCAATTCATTTTAAGGATGATGAAACAAATCATGACCTAGAGAGTTTAGCTGGCTTGCCCAGTATCACACAGCTAGTTGGTGACAAAACTGGTACTAGAATTGAGGGGCCAGGTTTCTCTTTCCATTAGAGTACAACTCTGTTGAAAATTATTCTATGTAAAAAACCTTATATTACTTAGAGCAAGAAAACATTTTTTTTTTTAAAATCCTTACCTTCCATCTTGGAGTCAATACTGTGTATTGGTTCCAAGGCAGAAGAGTGGTAAGGGTAGGCAATGGGGGTCAAGTGACTTGCCCAGGGTCACACAGCTGAGAAGTGTCTGAGGTCAGATTTGAACCTAGGACCTCCCGTCTTTAGGTCTGGCTCTCAATCCACTGAGCTACCCAACTGCCCCCAAGAAAGCATTTTTAAGGAATATATTTTACTAGTCTTTTAAAAAATCATATTTGTGAAAAGGTAGGTAATCAGTAACATACTTTCATTTTTATCAGATGAAGAAAATGAGGCAGGGCCACAGAAAGAATGATTTGGCTTGATGATAGAACCAGAATCAAAAGTTGGGTCTTCTCATTTCCTCTCCAGTGATCTAAATGACTTCACCAACAATATTCCTAGATAAAAACTTCCTGATCAGGCTTTATTCATATGCTTTAAATATACCCATACCCCAACCCACACATCCATCCATACCCCCACCCCCCAGGCGGTATTTGTAGAAGTTTGTCTGAATGTAGCATAGTTTTGATGTTGTTTTCCTAAAAAAATGTGAACCTTATTTCTTGCAGCCTCTGGATTCCAAAGAAGGCCTTTGGCAGTCTCTGAACTGAGATCCATAATGTTACACTGGGGGCAAAGAGGGAGAAAGGGATTAAAACAAATATAGATCACAGAGACCTATTATTTGGCTGCACTTTGAAATCAGCCAGGCATATCTGTACAGTTATGCTGACAGTAAATTAAAAAAATATTTAATTACAAAGACATTTAAATGTCTCATCACTCAAGAAAATGATTTCCAGAAAACAATTTACTTAGGTTAAGCTTCCACACTCCATATATTTGAAAACACTCTTTTTAATAGACTCCATTATCTTTTTTTTTTTTTAACTTATAGGTAACTTGTGGGGAAAATCCCAACAACTCCAAAACAAAACACTAGTGAAAATTAAACTGTTTCAGTGGGTCTTCGGTTTTCTGTCTCAAATTCAAAATGTGTGTATCGGTTCCAAAGAAGAATAGTTGGCAAGGGCTAGGCAATGGGGGTTAAATGACTTGCCCAGGGTCACATAGGAAGTGTCTGAGGCTATATTTGAATCCAGGACCTCCTGCCTATAGCTGGCTCTTAATCCACTGAAACACCTAGCACCTCTCCACCAGTTCATTTTTTTTTTAAACCCTTAACTTCTGTGTATTGGCTTCTAGGTGGAAGAGTGAACTTCTGTGTATTGGCTTCTAGGTGGAAGAGTGGTAAGGGTGGGCAATGGGGGTCAAGTGACTTGCCCAGGGTCACACAGCTGGGAAGTGTCTGAGGCCAGATTTGAACCTAGGACCTCCCTTCTCTAGGCCTGACTCTCAATCCACTGAGCTACCCAGCTGCCCCCTCCACCAGTTCATTTTTAAACGTACTAGTTACCATGACCCATCAACTAATAGGTAACTCACCTTAGTCATCCTAGACAGTCTAGACAGAAAACAAAAGCTATTCCTAAAGGAGAAAAGCCTGAGTAAATACTTTGGACTTTGCCCTAGGCTTTCTTGGTTAACAAACTCAAGTCCTCAGACCGACAAGGAGAGTGATTTCAAAGAAATCCCCCAAGAGGATAATTTATTGACTGGTCCGTAGCAGTGCCTCAGCTGACCGGACCATTTAGGGAAGAGGTGACTGTTGCCCAGACCACGCTGGGAGCCAGACAAAGATGTTATCCAGAACCTCTTTGCTATCTCCTCCCTTTGATGGGCAACTTCTCCAGTTTTAGATGGTAAGCATTTATTTAGTGCCTACAGTATGCAAGATGTTTTGTTAGGTGGAGGGAGGTTGGAGAGAGAAAAACAGAAGTTTGCCTTCAAGGAATTTACGTTATAATAATGGAGGACACTGGGCAAACAACTAAGCTAATATAAGATTACGAGGGAAGGAAAAGGGAGCCTGTGGAGTAGGGATTTCAGAGAAAGCTTTCTTATACGCTGACACTTGATCTGTGCCTTGCAGGACCTTCACTTTCTTAGTTCGACTGGTCCATGTCACAGCTTCTTCCAAAGAAGGAATGATGGTTGAGTCACATTATTGAAGTTTTGATGGAAGGTGGGGGCAGCTACTTGTTGTTCAGGTACGAGATAAAAATAAGTGCGTGAACCGGGACAATTCGCTGACAGATAAGGAATTATGGTGCCTAGAGCTGGGGAACCCACTGCAGTCGCTTCTGGAAAGCATTTCACCCAACCACTGACGTTTCTTCCGTTGAGAATTTTGCAGCAGAGCTAGGGGGTCAGTTGCTGCAGTCTATCTAGTTCTGTCATATAAAAGCTCAAAGATGCGGAAAAGAGCTGACGAGGCCCTTAGTCTTACTCCACTTAACTGAGAGCATCCTAAATACTGCGCAACACAGCCACACATCATCCCAGGTAGGCATCTACTGGCCAGCAATCTATCCTTGCTACTCCCAGAGTCTGCCTGACTCCCTTCCCAGCTCCATTCTAAGTCCGAGAGGAGTTCAACCCCCCCCCCCCCCCCCACACACACACACACACCTCCTGCCTCGCGGGGACCAGGTTCTGAATAACCCAGACAATCTTGGGCTCAGTCTTCTCCAAACCCATCTTGCAGTGTCCGTCTCCGCCCCCGGGCCTTTTTGAAGACATACCAATGGGAATCCACCATTCTGCTAGTAGGCGGGGCAAATAAGTCCCCGCCCCCGAAACCTCGGCCAATGGGCAGAAAGCGTGGGCCGGCTCTTGAGGGCTGCTGTCTGATTTCGGAAACAGAATGAAGAGCCCGGGGACCTGGGGCTGCGCAGTGCGCGCCGCGCTCCTGCTGCTAACTGCTGCTGCTGCTCCTCCTCCTCTCCTTAGGTCTTACTGCTGCTGCTGCCGCTGCCGCTGCTGCTGCTGCCTGTCCCTCGCGGTACAGCCAGGCCGGCCCTGGGCTGCTCTCCCGCGGCGGCAGCGGCGGCTGCATTTCGGTGCAGAGTCCGAGACAGCTGAAGCGGTCAGACAAGTGGGCAGGCAGGCGAACGGTCAGGCAGCATGGCGGTAGAGGAAGAGGGGCTTCGCGTCTTCCAAAGCGTGAAGATCAAAATAGGTAAGAAAGGTGCTGCTCTCTTCCCCCGCCTCTCTCGGGGCAGTTGACAAAGGGCTGTCGGGGTTCTTTACAAAGTCTTGCGTAGGCTGCGAACTACAGTCTCTCTTCCACATCTCGCAAAGCCTTTGCCCCCCTCTGCCCCCCGCGCTCTCATTCCTCTACTCCCTTGCAGAGCTTGTGCTCTTGCCGATGGTAAGTGCTCACGGAGGGGAGAATGGGGTCCTTTGGAGAGGGACCCCGAAAAGAGACCTTGTCTGCGGAAAAAAGCGTCGGTTGCATTCGAGATGCCTCCCGAAGGAGCTGCTGTTAGGGCAGCCGTAGGCGAGGCTGAATTCGTGGTCCCTCTCTTCCTCCTCTCTCGGGTTCTTCTGCCGGAGCTGAGCAGAGTCCTATTTGGCCGGGATGGCCCTGGAAAGGGAAAATTCACCTCGAATCGTTTTGGCTTTTGGGGAGTGGGGAGGGGATCCACTTCGTTAACCGGTTTGCCAGTGTCTGTCTGGGGAAGCTTGAGTTTGCCTTTGCAAGGAGTGATGTGACTCTGTGCAAGGCATGACAGTTTTCATTCTGACTTGTGGCGTGTGTGTGTGTGTGTGTGTGTGTGTGTGTGTGTGTTGCTTGTTATATTAGCAGTAGATCCTTCACATCTCTGTTAACTGAGCTGCGAAAGACTCCCTTCCCTGGTAATGCTCTTTGAGATAAAAGCCCCATTATATTTATGGAGTCTACTTCTCAGGTTCCAGCAATATTACTTTCTGCGGGGGTATTTTTCTCTGGTTCGATCGCTTTCTTTCTTTAAGAAACTCACCACCAAAGGGTAGGTTGATTGCATAGGAAGGTTATGGCATTAAGGTATATTAGCCAGCCAGCTGGCCAGTGTGCAAGAGAAAATATTGGGGCTTACACACTAAATCGAAGAAGGCAAAGCTGTCAGGGCTGTTTGCATAGTTTCAATGAAAGATGTGACAGCCCAGACTAGGACACAAAGCCAGCAGCCTTGCTCTTCTGTTTGCTTTCTGTCACGCAGAATAGCTTCAGGTTTTCTCAATGGGTCGTTATTTAGAATGTTGCAGCAGGCGGGGCTTTGCTACATGAACTGCCAACATTAAAGTAGGTTTCAATAGGAGGTGCTAAGGCTATTGTGTCCCAAGGTGGATGAACCTTGTATGTTATCTGGGGACTCTAGTTTGTTTTATCTTCCCCTTCTCTCCCTTGGGAGAAAGACACATAAATATTTTCCAGAACAACTTCGGCATCTCACCTTGATATAGTTAATGAAAGTGGTCAATGCATAATTTTAGGAGGTTGGCCAGATGAGGAAATGTTTGATTTAAGAACTACCCTTTTGAAAGCTGTGTAAAGCATCAACATTACTCAGGATTTTATCCCTGTTCTCTTTTTCTGGTTTTCACAATTTATTCTGTGCCCCCTTAAAATTGTTATCAGAAATGCAGGACCCTGTGGCTACTTAATTTATATATTAGCTGGTGTTTGATGTCAGAGGAATTCAAGCTACCCTAATCTTCTTGTTTCCTGTCTCTTATTTTGGTTTAAGGACCGCCACTTAGGCACTGTACTGATAGCTGGCCTAAATTGTTGCTGATAGGATGTCAGTGGCTTGCATATGATAGGGAATTCTCTTGCCTGTTTGGTTGAGCTCTCAACAAACTGAGAAATTTAGTAGCAAGGGATACTCCAGAAACCTTTTGTTGTTCACTTTAATATGCTGATCAAGTTTTTAAAAAAAAAGCAATGATTCCACATGGCCAGTGTCTACTGGACTAGGCTATTCCTTTTATAATCTCTCTACCCAAATTTTTTTCTTGAAAGATGTGAATAAATATAATATAGCAGCAAAAAAAAATTCCCAATTAAAGGGGAAAAATTACTTGATGTGACTGCAAAGTAATGAGTGAGTTTCATTATCTGATTTATTCAATCAGTCTTAACTACTTTTTACTCATACCCTCAATGCAGACAAGCCTCAATGTAGGCAATTGTTTGTTCAAGGAAGAATTCCAGCAGTGTTTTTAGACAAAAAAGAATGCCTTTCCTTGTGCTCATTTTTTTCTTTTGTACTATTCTGAATTGACTAAATTCTCACAGCCAATAAGGAAAGCACAACAGTGGAACTGCACATATTCCTGAGTTTACCATCTGTCATTCATAGAAGAGAATCCTGGACATTGATTTGGTAATGAGTAACATAGAGGAACCTGGTTTGGATGGTATGTGGATTGAAGAAGTGATTTGATTTGGTCCTTCCTCTTCTTCCTTCCTTCCTCCCTTTTGCTTTCTACTTTAACCAAGCAAACAAAACACCAGAGTGAGGGTGAGGATTAATCTGATTGCTGGAGCATCTGCTGCCTCTAATCCTACAGTGGCAATTGAGTATTAGTTGAACCTTTTGGGAGTACCCTAATATTCTTTGATAATGTCACTAGGAAGATGAGTAGCCATCCGGAAATGTACAAGCTCCAATCATCCAACTCCCTAGATATAGCTCTGAGAATAGAATCTGACTTGCCTTTTTTTCCCTTCCAAAATAGACCTTTACCTTGGTACTGAAACTCTACTTAAAGAAATGTGTGAATACATTGCCAAGAAGATGGCATTCTATTCAGGAGCAATCAGTGGCTGTGCAAAGAAGGCGATTATCATATTGCTTTTGAGCACAGAAATGCTTGAGGTCATTTGTACTGAATTAGTTCTTGTGGCTGGAAATCCTGAAGGAGAGCATTCTAGTGTAATTGTTTGATGTTTAGCTTTATTTAAATGTTGGAACATGTCTTTATGCTTCAGTGCAGTGGCATGGGTGAAAGCCATATTAGTTAAACAGGAGGTAAAGGACTGATCCAATGCCTAGACAGGTGGTGTGCTCAGCTTTTGTTCATTTTCCCTTAATCCTCTTTGTTTATGGTCAGTATTTTGCCATGCTCTGCACAACTGTTACTAGTTTTGAAGACAAGGAACAAGCCAATAAATCGCCACAGAGTGAACTACAAGGTGGGGTCGGGTGGAGGGTTAGCAAACATATACCATTTCATTTTTATTAGAAAGCAGTTTGATTTAGTACATAGCCTAGACTATGATTGATACTTAAGAGAGTTGGAAGCAAGTTCTATCTTTGTTATTGGCACACTGTATGGCCTAGGGCAAGTTACTTTTATCTGTGGGTAATTAAAAAAAAATACAGAGAGTAATTGTCCTACATCCCTAGCTAAGATGTGAGAATTAACTGATGGATAACTTTCAAGTTTTGTCTTTCCCAAGCTCACAGTTCTCTTTAAAGAAGATGTATAATGAATAATCCTGCTTCAAGAAAAGAGGGGATATTAGAAATGGCTTTTTTTTTCCTTGGGAGTACTATATGGTGGAAAGCCTTGGTTCTTTACTGCTAAGTTTGAAAGAGATGTTGAATTTAGTCTCCATACAGGTCATCCTTTGTGCTTGGAATGAAGTCCCTCCTTACCCTCATAGGCCCCCTTATCTTCCTTCAAAGTCCAGCTTGAGTGCCACTTCCTAAAGGAAGCCTATCTTGATTATTCTCCTTCCTTTCCAAGGAAATGACTCTCTGTATTTTGCATTTGCATTTAATTTTCTATATGCATGTCATTTTCTATCAATAGAATGCAAGGTTTTTGAAAGGGCAGGGAGTATTTTATTTGCTTTTGTATTCCAGTGCCTGGAATATAGCAGGAACTTAATAAATGCTTGGATCAATAATGTGAAGATGTTTGCAATAAGGGAATGAATTAGGGTTGGGGCATGAAAAATTCAAAGACTTTTCCCTTTTTTTATCCTTTCCACTTTTTTTTTTTGCAAGTAACATTGTCTTGAATGTTTAGAGGAGAATCTGGGATTTCATTCATTAAATATAATGCTATTTAAGCCTTGTTTGTTTGTGTCAATTTATTTTCTTATATTCTTCAACAAACTTTAAATCTTCAGTGAAAATTATTTTTGCAATATTATCTCATCTATTAAAAAAACCCAACAATACACACAATGTGTCATGTAAGACTAAACAAACACTTCCTATAAGATTGCTACTTTGAGGAAGTGTGTTCTGACATTTCCATGAGTCAGTGTTTTAGAACCTGGAAGGAAACAACATTAAGGCTTGTGGGAGATGATTGGGTGGAAAAACTACAATGAGAAGGCTTCTGCTTGGCAACATAAATTTGATCCTGGTTCTTGTAGCTATTGACATTTTAATATTCCATTTCCCATCTTTGCTGAAGGATTTAATACTTCAAAATGTTGTTTTATTCTAATAAACATATAATCATTAAAATACCAATATACAAAGATTTATCTTCCCATGCTTAAAACAACAACAAAAAAAAAGCAATTCAAAATAGACTTAAAAGTAGCCCTCCTAAGTTGTTAAACTCAATTTTGTACTTATAGATTCCTACATATGATGTCATCAGAATAGAAGGACAAATCCAAAGTGAATTTGTCTATAACTCAATGAAATGATTTATTTTATTTTTATTTTTAAAAATCTTTTCTCTTAGAATCGATACTAAATATATTAAGAATTGATTCTAAGACAAAAGTTTGGTAAAGGCTTGGCAATTGGGGTAAAGTGACTTGTCTAGGGTCCTCCAGCTAGCAAGCGTCTGGGGTCAAATTTGAACCCAAATCTTCCTGACTCCAGGCCTGGCACTCTTATCCACTGTGCTGCCCCTTATTTCATTTTAAATAGCACAGCCCTATTAAGATTTTGCTCAGTCATTTCTAAATTCTATACAGCATTCCTGAAGGTTTCCTAATCTCTTACCTCACCTATCCTTGTTTTCTATTCTTAGTATTTTTGAAGGGGGACAAAAGGGGGAACATCTGATTGAAAACTCCTTATGCACAGACAGAAACAACCTGCTCAGAAGCATCCCACTTGGGAATTGTCTGCTCCCTCACTCATTTTTTCTTTATAGTTATAACCATCCTGACCTCACCCTTAGCCTGACACTTCACATAGTCTCTGCCTTTTTGTGTAGGATTGAGGGTGTTCTATTACAAAATATCTTCAAGTTAAGCTACACTTTAAAAATTGCATCAGTCATTCAACATTATAATAATGAGAGAATATTTTTATATTATTTAAATAAGATACTTAAACTATTATGCAACATAAAAAATATATTGTGGGGGGCAGCTGGGTGGCTCAGTGGATTGAGAACCAGGCCTAGGAGATGGGAGGACCTGGGTTCAAATTTATCCCCCGTCACTTCCTAGCTGTGTGTCCCTGGGCAAGTCCCTTAACCCTCATTGCCTAGCCCTTACTGCTCTTCTACCTTGGAACCAATATACAGTATTGATTCTAAGATGGAAGGTAAAAATTTAAAAAAAAAAAAATATATATATATATATATTGTGCTATATGTGGCACTCCCCAAGTCCCTAAGTTTCTAGTGAATACTGACTGCAATATCTTTTCCTCTTCTTCATTCTTTTTCTTTCCAATTTTTTAACCCTTTACAGCTAAGATATTAAAACTCTTGACTTTTTTTTTCTTCCCCAAACCTTTTCCCTAGTTCCCCTTCAACTCATCTAGTGACTTCAGGAGGGAGGATTTTTCCTCTAAACTTTCTCTTTTCATTTCATTTGTCATCCCCAACCAACTCCTTCCCCAATCAAGGCTGATAAGCATGAGGAGTATTACATATATTTATCACAACAAAGGAAAACCATATTCTTTGAATTGCAACCAAATATAAAAAAACCAGTGCCACAAACCTCTGAAAAGCCTCCATGGTACCCACAAATCTCTATCACCTCCTGCATCTGCCTCTAACTAAATCTGCTTTTTCCTTAAGCACTAGAATTCAAGATGAAAGGGTGTAAACTTCTTTAAGTTCAATTTTATGGTTCTTTTCTTGTAGTTGTTTTTTTTTATAATCTTGAGAGGTATAATGAGAGTAGAGAAAATGGCCTCAGAGTCAGGAAGACCAGGGACTCTGGCATATACCGGATGGGTGTCCCTGGGCAAGTCATTGAATCCCCAGGAACTCTCTCTAAATGGCAGAGCAGGTACTAATCTGCATTAGTAAGAGAAGTTTTGCAAAGGTATTGTTTTCTATGTTTTTTTTTTAATTATAAATTATCATACGGAGTAGGAGATTGGACTGGATATAATCACTAGGGTTTTCTGGCTCCAAATGCTATAATTTAAAATTACATCTCAGTCTTTCAACCACTTTAATGCTTTGGAAAAATATATAATTTCACTGGATTTACAGCTTGAAGGGATCTTAGAAGTCATTCAACCCCTTCATTTTACAGATGGAGAAATCGAGTCCTAAGGAGTTACCCAAGTCCCACAGTTAGGACAGTACCTGCCAAGATGAGGATTTGAATCCAGGTCCCCTGACTACAAAACAGTGCTTTTTCCACTTCCCCAGATGTGGGTTTCCCCAATAGGAGAGGTCCTTTATCAACTTGGTAGATGGTTGAGTGTTACTCTGGCCCAAAATACTTTACCATGCAGAAAATTTAGGCACTATAATATCATCTTATGCACTACTTGACTAGAAGATGAAAATTTGAAATGAAGACACTAACAATTATTTTGGTCTAAAAGAATGAGTGAAAATAGACAGAGGTACCATCCCAATGATTGCAGGACACTTTCCTAGGGCTCAGGTGCTGTCTTACTCTGGGCTTTCATCTCCAGGAACCTCCATTCAAATTCAGTATAATCACAAATGAAATCTGCCTAATTCCCAACTGGAGGGAGTGGACAGAGCTGCCATACAGGAGATAACTGCTTTGTCAATTGGGATCTATACATCAGAGATTAAACTGTGAGGAGCAGTCTCCAGTTTATGAACAGCTCAGGGCCTTGGGAAGCCTGGGGGAGGTGAGACCTGCTTGGCCCCAACAATGAACCAACAAGAAAGGGTTCAAGACACAAGGGTGTGACACAGGTTCAAGAAGATGGAACACATATTAGTGGTTAAATAGAATCATTGCCTTCCAGGAACTTTAGGCAGTTTTTGAATGCCCTGGAGTTAAAAATAGTTTAGGTACTGCTTCCAGAGAAGGTTGGCCACTAGATAATTAGTTATTTTTAATCTTGTTTGGGGACTGGGAGGAGGAAATGTATAGGAATGGGTCAGGCCTAGAAGCCGGAGGGGCAGATGTCAGAGCCAAGACTTCTAGAAGTCTTGGCCAAGATTTTTAAGCATCAGGCTTGGTAGGATGATTCTTTAAATCAGAATGAGACAGTGTAGAGTTGCTTTACCCCAGGTCCAAGGTAACTTTTAGTTTCTATCATTTTAGCCAGTTTTCAAATTCAATGGGAGGACAACCCTCAAAAAAAAAAAAAAAATATATATATATATATATA
>NC_058132.1:503463173-503601023 GCF_016433145.1 Gracilinanus agilis
CTTCCTTCCTTCCTTCCTTCCTTCCTTCCTTCCTTCCTTCCTTCCTCCCCCCCCCCCCTTTCCTGCTCTCTCTCTTTCTTTCTTCTTTTTTTTTTTCCCTTTAGGGATAGAGGAAGGCGTGGAAGAAGAGTAGCTGAGTGCCCCTCCCCCAGCATTTATAAAAGAAAGAACTGAGGAAAAGAAGGGAAAATCTTAGAAAGATCACCCTGGTAGCTGCTATTCATTCATCAAAGAGCCTAAAGGGGACCAACCATGACTAATTGCATGTTACAGTGGAGAGTGTCACTCTTCAGCATCTGTGTCATTCCCAGAATCCTGTCCTTCCTAACTTGTTGATTTTATTAGAAAAATGAAGAAGGACTGTGGCAATATGGGAGTGGGGTGGTTTAGGGTGGAAAACTGCAAAGGGGAACATTCCGGGGGCTGCTCTTAGGATTTAAAAAACCTGGGTGAATTGTAGATTTTGATATGATTCACTAAACATGCTGAAGAATACAGTGAGATTCTCTACATCTGATCCTGTATGATTCATACTTATATAATCATAGGATCTAATTGGAGGAAGCCACAGATTAACTGGCAGAACTCACTTCTATTTGGTGGCACTGTTTTTTGTTTCTTTTTTTTTTTTTTTTTAACCAAGTGGTGACAGACCCAATTTGGAGATATGTATTTCTTGAATATTTTTGAGGAGAACCTGAAAGATTGCATGAAGTCCAGATTTTTCTTGTTTTCACATTATAGCTTTTCAAAAGCATATTTGTTAATCAGATTTTTTGTAAATGAATCTCCATTTTTAAATGCAACAGAGAAGGGTATTATGTTTTACAAAATTAAATACTCCAAAAAATGATAGTTTTCCACTAATTTATCTTGTGAGTTTGAGTTTTCTGTATTGGTTTTTCATTTTGTTCCTCTTTCATTTTCAGATGGCACCCTGAGATTGAGTCATGAAGGAGATTCTGTTGCACAACTTATGCAGATTTTTAGAACTTTAGAGTTGCTTGAGAGCTTAGAAATTATCTAGCTCAATGGGCTTATTTTTCGCAGATAAGGAAATAGATTTCTAAAAGGTTATAAGATTTACCCAAGGTTACAGTTCTTTGGGATATGGTCCAAAGCTTATATCAATGAATAATAAGAAAAAGGAGTACATTGGGATGACGGAAAAGAGGGAATGTAATGATCAAAGGTGGCATTTTCTTTAAGAACTTTAAGTGCACAAAGAAATGTCTTATTTTTAAACTCCAGTTGAGATATCAAGCATATGTTCCTCCAAGTGTGTGTATTTTATCCAGGGAACATTAAGATTTCTTTCTTAAGCATTCTGGTTGCAGTTTGAAAGTAAAATATTAACTGAGGAGGATAATTTCAAATTTAAATGTAGTTCTGCATTAACTGGTATGTTAGTAGCAACATAGTTACAGAACAACTGAAGGAGCTGTATAGCCATTGGCCACAGAATGCCAAATGTAAATTCCTCCCCTTTCCATTCCTTAGTAAGGAAGGAGCCAGTTAACATCCCTTGCCTTTTTTCTTTTCTAAATGATCATGGCATGTATTATGTTTGGAGAAAAAAAAATCAATATAGGACTAGTATAGTAGAAAATGGATAGTGTTAATTTAAACAATTGTGTTAGACTATATGAAAGCTAGGTGACAACCTATTGATTAATTATTCATTTAATTATTTCCTAATGTCATTTTTTGGCTTTGGTCCCTTGTTCCTGAATAATCTTTTGATTACATCTTTTTTTTTTTTTTTTAACTGTGACATAAGTGTTTCCCTGTAGAAAGGAAAAAGAGTTGCTAATTAAATGACTCTTTTGGAAGTATTTTCTTGTGGTTAATCTGAGTTAAAATTCCACTCTCTACCCCCTTCTACAACCAAAAAATATTTCCATCAAACCAAACACTACTTTTTGTGTTTATGTTGTTGTTTGGTCTGCCTCTTTGTGACCCCATTTGGGGTTTTCTTGGCAAAGATACTAGAATGGTTTGCTGTTTCCTTCTTCAGCTCATTTTCCAAATGAAGAAACTGAGGCAAACAGGGTTAAGTGATTTGCCCAGGATCACATAGCTACTACGTATCTTATCTGAGACTGGATTTGAATTCGGGAAGATGAGTCTTCCTGATTCCAAGCCCTGTGCTCTATCTGCTGTAGAGCACAGGGCTTGGAATCAGGAAGACTCATGTCTAATATTGCTGTTTAGCTCCCATAATTACTCACATTTGTCTCATGCTCTGAGGCTTACAAAGCAGTTTCCTTAAAAACAAGTCTGTAAAGTGGGTCACACAAGTATGGTTATCATCCTTATCAGCAAAATGAGTGGATTAGACTAGATGACTTCTGGGATCTTTCCCAGCTCTAAATCTCTGGTTCTGTCACCTCTTATTTTACAAATAAGGAAACCAAAGCTCACAAAGGTTAAGTGAATGAGCAAAGCTCATAAGATGAAGTGTTGGCGCTACTGTAATTCACAACCTATGTCTTTTTTGGTTTCAAGTCTGATGCTCTTTCTTCCTCTCCCTCCCCCCTTTAAAACCCTGACGTTCTGGTTCTGTGTCTGAATCAGTACTTGTTGTAAGGCAGAACAGTGGTAAGGGCTAGGCAAGGAGGGTAAGTGACTTGCCCAGGGTCACACAGCTAGGAAGTGTCTGAGGCCAAATTTGAACCCAGAACGTCCCATCTCTAGGTCTGACTCTCAATCCACTGAGCCATCTACCTTTCCTCTGCTCTTTCTATTTCTACAGAGGCAGTAAGATGTCTCGGAGAATAAAGCACTAGGATTGGCTTCAGGAAGTTCTGGGTTCAAATTTGGTCACAGATATGTACTGGCTGGGATTCTAGGCAAGTCCTTCAATCTCATTATACTTCAGTTTTCTCATCTGAAAAATAAAGATAGCAATCCTTCCTCTGTTCCAGGGTTGTTGTGAAGATTAAACGCGATAATGTTTGTAAAGTGCTTAGCACAGTGCCTGGCACCATGGTAAATACTAAGAAATCCTTATTTTCGTCCTACTACATCATGTCACTTCTCCTACAGTGTTGTCTCTAGCAGAGGCATTTTTTTTTTAATGGACTTGTGATTTTAAAGGGAAATACTGATGGGGAAACTTCTTTTACTAAAACACCTCAGCATCTGCCTCTGCAACTTAGTCATAAAGACTTGTCTAGGGCACTCAGAACTTATTTGCCTATCCCAGGGGTCGGCAACCTTTTTGGCCGTGAGAACCATAAACGCCACATTTTTTAAAATGTAATTTCATGAGAGCCGTACAGTGCTCACAGTGCGCTCCTGTAACAGAGCCTGAAAAAAAATTGACTTTATGGCTCCTGCAGAAAGAGCCATATCTGGCCTTCAAAAGAGCCAGATATGGCTCGAGAGCCATACGTTGCTGACCCCTGGCCTAGAGTCTTGAGGTTTGTGTTGGAGGCTGAACTCAAACCCTGGTCTTGGTGACGAAGACCTAATTCATCTATTACTCCAGGGTGCTTTTTTTTTTTTTAAACTCTTACCTTTTATTTTAGAATTATGCTACCTATTAGTTTCAAGGCAGAAGATGGTAAGGGCTAGGCAATGGGGGTGAAGTGACTTGCCCAGAGTCACACAGCTGGAAAGTGTCTGAAGTCAGTTTTGAACCCAGAACCTTCTTTTTCTAAGCCTTGTTCTGAATGCAGAGCCATGAAGCTGTCCCCACAGCTCTCCTGCCTCCAGGCTAATCTAATCTAATCTAATCTAATACAACATAACAATGTAATATAATGTAACATATAATATAACATTAGATTACATAACATAACATATATCATAATGTAACAACATCACGTAACATAACATATAACATAACATAAAGTAACATACCACAACATAACATCATAATAATACAATATAATAATGTTATCTTTTTATTATATATAATTATATAATATGTTATGTTGTATTGTATTATATCATATCATATATCATATACTATATTACATTGCATTATATTACATTGCATTTTATTATATTGTATTACATTATATTATATTACATTATATTATATTAATATATTGCCATTAGACTCAGCTCCTTGAAAGCAGGAACCATCTTTTGCTTTAAAAAAAAATGCCCAACATTTAACACAGTGCCTGGCACATAGTAGGTGCTTAACAAATGTTTATTGTCTAATTGGTGATTAGGGCAAAACTTACTCAGATCAGCTCAGACGATAGGAAATAATGCTAGGAATAAACAGTCTTTCTGTCCTCATGGAAGAAATCTGCCTTGACTCTCTGCAGATTCAAACCTTTCACTGGGTTTGTGGTATGTATAAGATTGCAAAGCCTTGGTTCTATGCTTCATTAAGCAATGACCTCTTAACGATAAGCTCATTTTGGTCTCCTAGGGCATTTGGGGCCCTTGTAAGTACCATCAGCCATGTGGAAGGTTTGTTTGGGTGCTGTTATGCATAGATGCACAGCTAATAGAAGAAAAGCATATTGATTTAGGCTCCTACTAAATTTTGGAGTTCTGAGTATTTCACAAGGGTCTCCATTGAGTTTACCTTTCTTACTGTGTGTGTGTGTGTGTGTGTGTGTGTGTGTGTGTGTGTGTGTGTGGTTTGCTAAACAAATTAGCAGTAAATAAGCTTGGAGGAAGCAAATTTAAAGTATTTTGGAGATTTACTAAAAATTCTATCCAATTTCCCAAGAGAATGGGAGTTTAGGGAGAGAAGAAATGGGGGAGAAAAGTATTTTTAGTCTTATAAAAAGACTGACTATCTCTTATATTTTATAATATAGGGTATAGCTGGATTTTATGTGTTTTAATGCTTGGATAATAATGCAATTGCATTTTTTTTCAAACCCTTACCTTCAAGTCAATACTGTGTATTGGTTCCAAGGCAGAACAGTGGTAAGGGTAGGCAATGGGGGTCAAGTGACTTGCCCAGGGTCACACAGCTGAGAAGTGTCTACATTTGCATTTTTGAAAGGAAATTGGCTTTTCTAGGTTCTTCATTTAGAAATTCTTATTCAACTAATTAATGACCTTCCTATAGCTCCCATACTTCCCTCACGGTTCTAGGAGAGTTTTCATGTTAAGGTGATGTTTTACTTACTATTTAATTCATTTTATATACTTTAAAATTTCATATTGGTGCTTAGTTATCTTCTTCCCAGTCTCTTTTCAGTGTGTAATTCTGATAGGAATCTAGAAATAATTTATGTAATTATTTTCCTTTTTTTTTTTAAACCTTTACCTTTTGTCTTAGAATCAAAACTGTGTTCGAGTGCCAAGGCAGGTCAATAAGATTGAGGCAACTGGGGTTAAGTGACTTGCCCAGGGTCACACAGCTAGGAAGTGCCTGAGGCCAGATTTAAGCCCAGGACCTCCCTTCTGTAGGCCTAGCTTTAAATTTACTAAGCCACCTAGTTGCCCTCTGTAATAATTTTTCAATTCAAATCTAAGCATGAAAATTTAGAAAAATATAGAATAAAAAAATAAGGTATTGGGAGGAAGTTCATTTAAAACCAACAGAAATTGGGGGTTAATTTTTCTAATAAAGATATTGTTTATTCTAATAAAGAAATGTGTGTGCCTTTTTGAGATTTACTGTATGTTATACATGTTTTTTATTTCATTCAATCCTTACAATTGTTTAAGGCAGTGATGGGCAAACTTTTTAAAGAGGGGGCCAAAGGAAAGGAAATGCTCATCTGTCAGTCTGTTTCTAAAGCAACTCTTTCAAAGTTTCATTGTATTGTATCCTACTCATTATATCCGTCAGATTAGGAATAATGTCCTGAAGCTGGATATAACATTTCAGGGCTCCCCCCCCCCCCCACATCTGACCTGCAGGCCGTAGTTTGCCCATCACCGGTGTAAGGCATGAGTATTCTTGCCTTTATTTTGCAGATGAAGAAATTGAGGCTCAAAGAATTTATTACCATGGCCACTCAGTAAATGAGGCCAGTCAGTCAATAAACATTTACTAAGGACCTACTATGTGCCAGGCATTGCGCTAAGCACTGGGGATATGAAGAAAGGTAAAACACAAAGTGAGGTGAGATAGGAATTCAGGTTTAGTGGGAAATAAAACATATTGGATTACTAGAAATAATATGTATTTTTCCTTTTTAGGATCATTTATTTATTTTTAACATTCTTTCCCGCCCTGAATTTTGAGTTTGAAATTCTTCATCAAGTTCCAAATGTTCTTTTCTGATTTTCCTTCATAGGTAAGCCCTTTGTAGCTGCTGCATCTTATATAAGATGTCTCCCAAAACTTTAGTGCAATTTAAAATTTTAATAGGTTAAACTTTAATAGTTTAAAACCCCACTAAGATTTTTGAGATTTCCTACAAAGTAGTAGATACTATTAGGTATCCCTTCTGCATCTCAACCCAGTCAGAGTACTATTAAGTATCCCTTCTACATCTTAACTTTCCCAATTGTGTTTTTATGGTATCATGGGAAAGCATAAGAACTTAATTGGGAATTTGGGCTTAATTGGGGGTGGGAGGGAGTTTTATGGAAGTCACAGAGGACACTCAAAGGCCAGCAGATGACCTAGAAAAAAATTTAGAAACTCAGAAATGCATAAACTATATTTATAGTATTGTATAATAGTGTTATATTTTCTTTTAAAACCATACATATATTCAGTAAACACTCCATAAAAGAAAAAGAAAAAATTTAGACCACTGCTCTGGTATGAATGGAGGGCTAAAAAAACTTATGTAGATATTCCAGATTGGGTCCAAAATATAGAAAGGATACCTGTACTTACCTAATCTTTGAGTAAATTTATGTGATTAGCACTTTGCTAAATCAGTTGCCACAGGGTCATCCCATCCCTTTTATAGAGGAAACTCTTTCTAATGAAGTCTTTTCCTTACATTCCACTAGTTGAGCATCTCTGATGTCTAAAGCAAAGCCAACCCTATTGCATTTCTATGGCATAGTAAAATTATAGTTACAGCAAAGTCACCATGTGTATTAAAACAGAACAATAAATCCCTCCTTTATTAGCGGTCCTCTTTTTGAATCTTTTAGCAGTTCATATAGGCCAGTGATGGTGAACCTTTTAGAGACTACATGCCGTGCCCTACCCCCAGAGATCACATGCTGTGCCCCCCCCCCCCCCCCAAGTGCTGGGTATGCCCTGCCCCGCTTTACTCCGCACAGGGAAGGGAGGAAGCACTCCCATTGAGCTGCTGGGAGGTGGGGGTGGGTGAAATGAGAAGTGTCCTTAGAGAGTGTGGAAAGGGGGAGGAGAGTGGCCTGAGTGCTCTGCTCCCCTCCAGCTCTGCTATCTATGAGCCACCCCTTTACCCCCTGTGCGCTCCCATTGGCTGCTGGGCAGAGGAGTAGGGGATGGGAAAAAATGTCATCAGGCACAGTGGGGAGGGGGAAGGAAGCAGCTCTACTTGAGTCCCTCTATATTTCTAGTAAGGAACTCGGGGTTGTGTTGGGAGATGGCATCTCCCAAATTCCAATTTTACAGGGTGGGGGTGGCCACATGCCCACAGAGAGAGCTCTGCATGCCATCTTTGGCACCCATGCCATAGATTTGCCATTACTGATACAGACTATGCCATAACTCTAAGTATCTAGTAAAACTGAGCAGCTAGAGAAAGTCTTATGAAGCAGTTTTTTAGTTGTAATTCATTCAACAAACATTTATTAAATGTCTTAATAGTGTAAGTAATTAGGCAGCATGGAATAATGAGTGGGTAGACCGAAGGCTGGCCTGAGACTTAAAAAGAACTAGTTTCAAGTCCTGTTTTTGACACATCCTGTATGGCTCCAAGCAAATTACACGATCAGTTCCAGATTTCCTCAGATGGCAGGTTGCAGAAGAATTGGCAATCCACATGAGAAGTTCTCTATGCCAATAAAATCACAGTGGATATATATATATGTGTGTGTGTGTGTGTGTGTGTGTGTATGTATGTATGTATGTACACATGTATACATACATACACACACAATGTCCTGGGCAAGAAACTTAAGCAAAGCCTGACATAAATAATGGTTCTTACTCTCAGAGAGCTTATAGTCTTGTAATGGAAGATAAGATGTGGATAATATCATACAAATTAGTAGGATAAGTGTTTGATAATATAATATAAGCATGAATTTATATGAGATCAGATGAGTGAGAAAACTCTCTCAACTGGGAGGGGAAGTCACCATGAAAGAGAGAGCATTTGACATTGTTAGTGGAGCTGTTGACTGATCCAACCATTCTGGAGGGCAAGTTGGAATAAAGGGCTATCAAACTGATATGATTCTTTGACCCTATAATACCACTACTGGGTCTATATCCCAAAAGAGATAATAATAAAGGGGAAAGGACTTACTTGTACAAAAATATTTATAGTGACTCTTTTTGTGGTGGCAAAGAATTAGAAATTGAGGGGTGTGACATTGAAATGGCAGAGTGGAATTCCAGTTGCAAGAGAGGGGGTCAAGCTACAGCTCAGAATTCCAGCCCCCCCCCCCCAAGAACTCTGGGTGAGGGGGCAGTTTAAGGCAGTTAAGGCAGTTGATTCTTGGGGTTGAAGTGAGCAGGTTATTCTTGGTGGCTCTTGAGGGCTTTAGGCTTGAATTTGTACAAAGCCATTTTAGTTCTCTGCTATCAACCTGTTTTAGCTTGACTAGACCTTCAATCAACATTACAGTTAAACTCTAATTAGTTATTTAGACCGTAGGAGAAGATTATCTATTAGGTTAGAGGGCTAATTAGCAAACCAAGATACCTTTCCCCTCTTGGGGGAGGGGCTGCTTGGGCATAACGGTTTAGGGCTTCCCAGACCTTACCTATCCTTGTTAAATCTCCCTTTCTTCCCTTCCCCACATAACATTAAACCTTTCATCATTTGAGAGCTGTCTGGCAATATTTAGGGAAATACTCACAACTCCTCAAGCTGACTTCCTCCTGCCATGTAGCCCAAAAGCAAGTCCTTTCCTTCAAGACATCAAGCTTTTACTATTTTCTCCTACTCAAACCTGTGGGGAAATAGTTTAGAGAAAGTTGACATGTTTAGGAGTTTTGTCCTTTCTAGTTTCCTGATTGAGCCCAGAAGATAACAGATCAACCTCCATTTTGTAACTGATTTCCTAACTGCCTAGTGGGGGGGGGGGGAGTGAAGGAGTACTCAGCAGGATGCTACCCCTCCCTTCCTCTCAAGCTTGTCAGTGGGTGTGGGTGAGACCTACTTGCTACAGACCACTGGTGTATATATATATATATATATATATATATATATATATACAGCTTCCCACAAATAGAACAGGGGATATCCATCAGTTGGGTGAACAAATTGTAGTACATATTGGTGATGGAATAGTATTGTGCCATAAAAAATGATAAGCAAGATAATTTCAGAAAAAGCTGGAAAGATCTGCAGGAACTGATGCAAAGCAAAATAAGCAGAACCAGGAGAACACTGTACACAGTAACTGCAATATTGTACAATAATCAACTGTGAAAACTTGGCTACTCTCAGCAATGCAACGATCAGGGGAAAGACTTAGGATGGGGAATGCTAGTCACCTTTGGAGAAAGAATTGTTGGAGTCGTCTTTCACATCAGTGTATTTGTGGTTTTATTTTGGGGTTTTGCTTGTGCACGAGTGTGCTCTTACAGCAATGACCAATATGGAAGTGTATTTTGCATGATAAATAAAAAAAAGAAAGAGGGAGTATTTGAGCAAAGCCTGGAATCATAGGTAGAATGCCAACAGGCAGAACTATTGGGGAAGGTATTCCATATAACAGGAAGATATGAAGGCAGAGAAGTTGAAGCTCAATTGTGGAATCTTGACTTACTGGGTAACTATTTTTTTTTTTTTTTTGGTTAGTGGATTGGAAGCCACTGAAGATTTTTTAGCTATGCACCAGGCTACATATATTGAATGACTGGATGAAAAAAGGATTTATTATGAGCTTACCTTGTATAAGCATTGTGCTGAGTGTGGGCGGTACAAATTAAAAAAAAAAAGACAATTTCTGTTCTCAAGGAGCTTATATCTTAAGGTTGATGGAAACACATTTTTATAAAACCCTTACCTTCTGTCTTAGAATCAATACTAAGCCAAAACTAAGTTCTAAGCCAGAAGAGTGGTAAAGGCTAGGCAGTGGGAGTTAAGTCAGTTGCCTAGGGTCACACAGCTAGGAAGTATTTATTTGACAATGCATTTTTGTTAGTATTATTTCTATTAGAAACAAGGACAAGGGCAGCTAAGTGACTCAGTGGATAGAGAGCCATGTCTATTGATGGGAAGTCCTGGGTTCAAATCTGGCCTCAGATACTTCTCAACTGTGTGACCCTGGGCAAGTCACTTACCCCCACTGACTAGCCCTTACTGCTCTTCTGCCTTGGAACCAATACATAGTATTAATTCTAAGATGACAGACAAGGGTCTTAAAAAAATAATAGCAACCCAAATTATGCCTATTTCTGTTGTTGAGATATTTGACAAGATTTTCTTTTCTGGGGTGTCTTTAGTAGCTATGACTGTCAAGGAATGGGCTATATCACCCCAGATTAATTCTCCATGAGGACTGATTCCCTTGTCAATAGATGTATGCCAGAATGAAATAAAGCCAGTGTAGTCTGTGGGGGCAGCAGGGTTTCTAGGCACACAATTCTGTCTCCACCAGGATGGTGGTGATTTGACCATCCTAAGCCCATGACACCTGTCTCTTCTTCAGAATGCCTTGTTGCTTCAGTCAAGCTAGTTGCCTCCTCAGGGTCAGCAGTTGGTCCCTTGATATTGACCTTTGTTTTTTCTATTCAGTAGAATGATTATAAAGAGACCTAATTTGGAAATAATCCCCATATTAATAAACAATTATATCCTGAGTGTTAAAATATAATGGGAGGGGGTTAGGGAGAAGGAGAGAAAGGATGTTATTTGGTCTTTTCTGATTTTTTTTCTTGATGAATGTGTCCATGCTATATTGGTAGAGAGTTTCTGTACAATCTACAAACATTTGTTCTCTTTCATTTTTTAGACCTGGTAAGTGTTTTCCAACATTTTCCATCATGTTTTCCTTTGGATTGAAGTCACCAAATATCAAAATATATAATAATTTAATTGGAAAGTTCTTATGAATTTCTTTTATCTTCTCTTTTATGTGCTGTCTTTTCTCCATTAGAATATGAACTCTTTGAGGGCAAGGACTGTCATGGAAACCATCACTGATTGATCATTATGGGCCAGTTTTCAGATAAGATGTGGGTTTCTTGAGATGTACACTTGTGAGAAAATTCCTTGCCTTAGTCTTAGGATCTAAATGGGTCAATATAACCTAGCTCCTTAGGTAAGGGTCTCTAAGCAATAGACAGAGCCATGCAGGGTTAGGTTCAAACAATACAATAAGATTTCCTCTCAATTCCCACAACTAAAATAAACTGTATATTGAAATAACTGAAAAAAAAAACCCTGAATAAAATTTTCTCACAAGGCAGAGTTGGACTAGACCCATAATTGAATAGAAACTAGGCTAGTTCCAGAATTCAGTCACAAGATAGAGTTAATGTGGTTAACTCAATTACCACAATTAACACTTGCTTTGCTAATCTCCTCAATTTCCCCCTTTTAATTTATAGAGTGGTCAGCCCATTCTTCCCTTGGATCACTTATTTGTAAGCCAAATATGTACTTTTTTTTCCATAGACATAACCAGAATTAGATGGCAGGTTGCAAATCAAACTACTTAGTGGGCTCATAGAGGACTAATTTTTGAGAAGAGAGATTTAAATGTCCTGTCCCTTAGCATAGTACCTGGCATTTAGTAAGCTTTCTGTCTTTCTGTTTTTCTCTCTTCCTCTCCCTCTCCCTCTTTTCTTCTCCCTCTCTCCTTCTCCCTCTCCCCTACTCCCTCCCTCTCCCTCCTTTTGTCTCTCTGTCTCCCTGTCTCTTTTTTCCCTTTCCTTTCCTTTCCTTTCCTTTCCTTTCCTTTCCTTTCCTTTCCTTTCCTTTCCTTTCCTTTCCTTTCCTTTCCTTTCCTTTCCTTTCTTCCTTCCTTCCTTCTTCCTTTTTTTTAAAAACCCTAACCTTCTATCTTAGAAACAATATTGTGTATTGGTTCCAAGGCAGAAGAGTGCTAAGGATGAGGCAATTTAGTTTAGGTATTTAAGTAAATGGGGTCACACAGCTAGGAAGTATCTGAGGCCAGATTTGAACCAAGGAGATCCCATCTCTAGGCCTGGCTCTCTATCCACTGAGCCACCTAGCCACCCCCCCATAGTAAGCTCTTAATAAATGTTTATTGACTTGGCTTGTTAACAGGATTGAATTTCTCTACTTTTTTTACTTTCAAAGAGGAATTCATGCATAAACTGTAGGCATCTTTTGACTGGTCTTTTTGCAAATGCTTATGATAAGCACTCCATTAGCAGTTGACCAGCTGCCCAGTGCAATGATGTTTCTTGTGGCCTTTGGGTACATAATGAAACCAATTCTTGCAGCTTCTCTGCCTTAATCTTCCCTTCACTGGATGTACCGTGTGAGCTTGCTGATGAGGCAGAGGCTGAGCTTGTGCTGGGGTGGGAGTGAAGATCATGTAGCAGCAGGTTTTCCTTTGTCTTCATTTTGTCCTGTTACCACAGGTCCTGGCACTGTGGGGAGAAGTGAGAAATCAGGCTTAGGGATAGCAGACAGTAATAGGGTCTGTATAGGATAAAGGGGACAGCAGAGGGAATGGAAATCCCCAGGAGCAGCTGTAAGGGAAGGGAAGTTCCTTCAGCTGTCTGGCTGAGACAGCTGTTCTTCTATAAGGGCTATATGTATAAGTCATCAAGATCTGGCTGCATCCAAGTCTGAGTCCTGTCGGTGTATTTAAGGAGGGGAACCTCAGATGTATAAATCAAAACAAGACCTGGAACTTTCATACTTGGGCAACTGCCCAACTTGTACCATGCGTGGCCTTTGCCATCTCCTCTTTCAGTTCCCCTGCCCTTCCTTTGTACCCCGCCCCCCTCTTCTCTGGACTCTTTCTTTGTTTATTCATACAGCAAGCTAGATATGTGTATAGAATAAGGGCTGAGAAAGGCGATTAAAGGGACGCAGTCCCTACCTTGCAATACAAGGTGGTAAAGGAAATGCCTTGTAAAAATTTAAATATATAGAAATGTGAGTTCTTTTTAGATTCTAGTGGGGATTTTGATTACAATTTAGGAAAAGCTCATTTCTCTGACTTTTTTTTTTTTAAACCCTTACCCTCTGTCTTAGAATCATTACTGTGTATTGGTTCCAAGGCTGAAGAGCAGTAAAGGCTAGGCAATGGGGGTTAAGTGACTTGTCCAGGGTCACACAGCTAGGAAGTGTCTGACACCAGATTTGAATCCAGGATTTCCCATCTGGGCCTGACTCTCAATCCACTGAGCCACCTAGCTGCCCCCTTTGTCTGACTTTCTAGAGAAACCATGGGAAGTGTATTTTAGTTGACTTTCCTTTTCTTTGTTTTCTATAATAGCATGAATTCTTTTCACATATTATTCAGGAGATAGCTTATTTTTAAAAATTTTTAATTAAAACAAAAAACAACAACCTTACCTTCTAGCTTAGAATCGATACTAAGTATCAATTCCAAGGGAGAATAGAGGTAAGGTGAATCAATTGGGGTTAAGTGACTTGCTCAGGGTCATACAGGTAGGAAGTATCTGAGGCCAGATTTGACATAGGATTTTTTATCTCCATACCTGACTTTCTAGCCGCTGAGCCACCTACCTGTCCCCCAGGGCCTTTTCCCCTCCTCTAAATAAAAGTTTCAGTGGCAGAAACAATCCTAAAGATCTGTGATTTGGTCAATGGAAAGAACTCCATTCACTGAAACCTTTCTTTCTGGACTTATTTCATATTACTCTCCCTCATATACTCCAGATGCTAGCTGAATTGGTCTTTTGGATGTTGCTCATTTGAGCATTTCTCCAGTGACATCTTTTATTTTTTCTCTTTCCAAATAAGTATTGGATATATATAGAGAAAAGAAAACAGCTCCTGTCCCCAAGGAGCTTGCATTTTATTAAACTGAGTTCTGTATTCTTACAAAAATAAAGACCTTGACAAGAGGGGATGATGCATCTTACATCATATAAATTAATGTTGTATAAAAATGATTTATACAGTTTGATAATAATAACCAAAATTTACATAGTATTTACTATGTGACAGGTGCTTTATACTTATTATTTCATTTGATCCTCACAACAACCTTGGGAGATCAGTGCTATTATTATTTCCATTTTTCAGATTAGGAAACTGAGGCAGACATAGACTAGGTGACTCACACAGCAAGTAAGTGCCTTAGATAAAATTTGATATCAGGTCTTTTTTGGCCAAAATTTAATTAATTAATTAATTTAGAGTATTTTTCCATGCTTACAGGATTTACGTTCTTTCCCTCCCGTCCTATAGCTGATGCACAATTCCACTGGGTTTTATATGTATCACTGATCAAGACCTATTTCCATATTATTGATAGTTACACTAGGGTGATTGTTTAGAATCTTCATCCCCAATCATATCCCCATCGACCCATGTGATCAAGCAGTTGTTTTTCTTCTGTGTTTCTGCTCCCACAGATCTTTCTCTGGATGTGGATACTGTTCTTCCTCATAATTCCCTCAGAATTGTCCTGGATCATTGCATTGCTGTTAGTAGAGAAGTCTATAACATTCAATTGTACCACAGTGTATCTGTCTCTGTGTACAACGTTCTCCTGGTTCTGCTCCTTTCACTCTGCATCAATTCCTGGAGGTCTTTCCAGTTCACATGGAATTCCTGCAGTTGAAATCAGGTCTTCTTGATTCCATACTCAATACTCTGTCTCTTATTCCCAACTGAGTGGCTACTATAGGTTTAGCAAAAATATGAACAGGTTACTCCTTGACCTTTGAGTCAGAAGACATTAAAGACCTGATTTGAGAGCCTAGTCCTGCCATTTCTTAGCTAGGGGACTTTTGACCAGTTATAGTTACTCTTCTGGACCTTCCTAAGTTTCTTCATCTGCAAATAAGGAGCTTGGACTAGCCAATCTTTAAGAGCCTTCCTGGTTCTAAATCTTATAATTGGAAGTCTAGCCATAGCTCCCATAGGTGGCAGGATCACTGAATTATCTAATATCTATCCTAGGGTTCTAGCTTAGAACAGTTTAAAGAGTCCCCCTTCTGAGGGAGTATTTGAGGTATAATGGGAAATCATGGAGGAGAAATTAATATCTCTGGGTGTACTTTAGGTATGGTTTAGGTACAGATGGTATAGATATGGTTTTGAACTGGAGCAACCTGGTCTATGGGCAGCTAGGTGTCGAGTGATAGAGGGCCTGGCCTGGAATCAGGAGGACTTATTTTCAGGAGTTCAAATCTGCTAGCTGTGTGACCCTGGGCAAGTCACTTTACCCTATTTGCCTCAGTTTCCTCAGTTTCCTCATCTGTAAAATGAGCTGGAGAAGGAAATGGCAAATCACTCTAGTATCTCTAAGAGAACCCCAAAAGGGGCCATGAAGAAGAAGACACAACTGAAAAACAACTGAATAACAACCTGGTTTGTGCCACTACCAGGCAGGCAGCTGCCTACTTGTGCCAGTCCGTGAGAGCAGTCTGTTAGAGACATGATATGAACAAGCATGTAAACAGTATATCAAAGAAACATCAATTAAGGAAATGTCTTCAATAGGAAAAAAAAAACTATTAACAAAATGTGGTACAAGTGACTTTTGTGTGGTGGTGACAGTGAGTCAGGAAGAGTGGAATGAAGGAGACAGGATTTGGGGAACTCTGATTCCCCCTAGTTTGTCCCTTGGATGTTCTCCCCAGTACTCTCTCCCCTTGGAGAACTTTCTCTGTTAGGAGCGATCTTACCCTTCTTTCCCACTTCTTTGACATCAGTCCTAAAGAGATCATTTCATTTCGTCCTGTTTTAGCAAAAGCCTTCAGTGTCCATTTGCTCTTTATAGTATTAGTTTAGCTTTCCTGTCCAGCTGGGTCCTGGGCATTCTTCTTGCCCACCTGCTCTGTTTCAGGACAGAATGCTCCTTTGGAAAGAATTGGCGAAGATCTTTCGAGTCTGGAACTTTTCATTGCTGGAAACCTCCAGCGTCTGACCCAGTGCCATTTTTCCATGTGAAGTTTGTAGTGAGAGAAGGAAGAGTTCAGAAGGATTTCCAGGCTCCTGCCCTAAACTTGAAGAGCCATATGTGTACCGGGCGATTCACAGCCTGGAAGCAAGGCCAGGACCCTCCCATCACTTCCTCCTTGGACTAATGTTAAAACCTCAAAGAAAATGAGTCTGACAGATGCTCTTGTGGGATTCTCACCTCCTCTTCAAAACCAAGAGTAGCTTTTATGTCTAAAGCCCCTTGACCTATTGGAGTTGAATTCCAGGGTGGGGAAAAGATTTTTGAACCATTCCCCTCTTGTCTTCTTTTGCCATGATTTACTACCAAAAAGATCTACCTTTTCTTTTTTTTTCTCATCTCTTCCCCATCCCACATCTTTCCTCCACTGTCCTATTACCATCCCCTTTCCCCCAAACTCCATCCCCATACCATCCATATTCTGCCACAACTTTTCTGGGCAATAGAGGAACATGCTGAAATCCAGGCCTTCTTAGGATGATTGTGTTGAAAGCATTTTAAATAGATTATTTTCTAGTTTAAATTATATTGTTTGTCATTACCTATCTAGAAGTTGAGATTTTTGATAATCTTTATAAATCTTGTCTTTTTTATGAGTTTAACAGAAACAATAAACATGAACATTTCAATAAAAATAAAGATTATATGTGAAACTATGAACTTTGGTTATGTGACTTTAAAAAGTGCACATTAAAATGAACATGATAGTAATAAAACTGCTCTGCTTGACTGTCCCTTTCTGAACTTCCTTCTGTTCTCTTGTAGGTATTTTAATGTTTCATTGATGTCTTTAAAATTTCTTTTCTTTTTAAAAAAAATTCAATTAAATATATCTACTAATTCCTTTCCTTTCAAAAATTTTCTTGAATTAATGAAGGAAGAAAACATTTATTAAGTGTTTATTCAGTGTCTTGCATTCTGCTAAGCTTTAGGGATATAGGTATAGAATAGAGACAGCTCCTGTCCTCAAGGAGGGCTTAGGCGAGACAACACATATAGAGTTGGTCGCTAAGAAAGGAAATTTTTGGCTAGAAAGTCACTTGGATTGTCAGAGAAGCCATAGGGCAATCTGTTGGCAGCTCTTTTCCAAAAAATGATTGTAGTGTTGGTTTGAGCATATTTCCTAGGGCAAAAGGTGGAAGAGGAGCTGAGAACCTAGATTGTGGCATAGCAATAAAAGATGTCTGTGAAGCATGATTGAGCTAGCCTATATATGCTATCCTTTTACCATGCAGACAAGCAAAGCCCTAGGGTAGGAACTGGCTGGCTGGTTAGGAGAATGTAATGGTGATAATAAATAGCAAATAAGTATGGCCAAAGAAAAACAAATCAACATGTTGGTTGTGTCTGAAAATGTCTCATTCTGTACCTCTCATCTATTAAAGGAAACAGGCTTTATTAGGAGTTTTCTCACTTGTGTTTGCTACTCCAATAATCAGAATTATGAAGCCTTTCAAAGTTCTTTTCTTTTACCAAGCACTTCATTTTGAATCAGTTTATGTAAGTCTTCCCAGGTTTCTCTGAATCAACCTGTACATGCCAGGCACTATTGTCAAGAACTCGTGATACAAAATAAGACAAAGAACATCCTCATCTCAAGGAATTCACAGTCTAAGGAAGGAGCTAATATTCAAACAACTACATACAAACAAGATCTCTACAGGATGAATTGGGTGTAATTTCAGAGAGAAGGCATTAAAATTAAGGAAGATTGGAAAAGATTTTTTTTTTGCAGAAGATGGAATTTTAGCTGTGCCTTAGGAGAAGATAAGAGGTGAAGGTGAGGAGGGGAAAATTACAGGCACAGGGGACAACCAGTGAAAATACTAGGAGTCATGAGATAAAAGGTCATGTTTCCTTCAGCAAGGACAGCATCATTGAATCCATCATAATCATTATTTCTTAAGACACAACATATTCATACAGCACAATTTATTCATTCTTTTTTTTTTTTTTTTTTTTTTACATTTTTTAAACCCTTAACTTCTGTGTATTGGCTCCTAGGTAGAAGAGTGGTAGGGGTGGGCAATGGGGGTCAAGTGACTTGCCCAGGGTCACACAGCTGGGAAGTGTCTGAGGTCAGATTTGAACCTAGGACCTCCTACCTCTAGGCCTGACTCTCAATCCACTGAGCTACCCAGCTGCCCCTGTTCATTCATTCTTTAATGAGTGGGCACATGCTTTATTTTCAGTTCTTTGCTAGAGCAAAAAAAAAAATACAGCTATAAATATTTTTGTACACATCGGTCCTTCACCTCTATCTTTGATGTCTTTAGAATATATGTTTAGCACAAGTTTAATGGGGTCAAAAAGTATGTGCATGTTAGTGATTCTTTGGATATGGTTCCAAATTCCTTTCCCAAATAGTTGGGTAAATTCACAGCACAACCAATAGTGTATATAATTAGTATTCCTGTCCTCCCATAGTCTATCCAGCAAAGGCCATTTTCTTTTTTTGTAGATTTGATGGCGTCTTAAAGGTATCTCTAAGAAATTCCAAATTGGAATGATGAGAGAATGTTTTTCAAAAAACATTTATTAAGTGCTTGCCTTTGTCCAAGATGAGTATGCTCGAGGCTAGAGAAACAAAGATGAAAAAAAAATAGTATTAGTCCCTGTTCTCAAAGAAGAGATATGTATTTGTGTGTGAGTGGGGAGGGAAGGATGATTAGCACATATACATTCACATACATATACTATGCACACAAAAATACACATGTGTGCATGCACAAATGTGATAAAAGGCATACAACCTCTATGGGCAAGGTGTAAGAAAATTTCAGGTGGCATAAATTCTTTTATATATACTATTTTTATTACACATTAAAAAAAATATATATATATATAAATCTTTTAGCTCAATGGAGTTAGGCACATCTTTTTTTTTAAACTCTTACCTTCTATCTTAGAATCAATACTTGGTATTGGTTCTAAGGTAGAAGAGCAGTAAGGGCCAGGCAATGGGGGTGAAGTGACTTGCCCAGGGTCATCAGGCTAGGAAGTGTTGGAGACCAGATTTGAACCCATCTCTAGGCCTGGCTCTTAATCCACAGAGCCACCTAGCTGCCCCTGGGTACATTCTTCATAGAGAAGGCTTCTGTCAGAATTAAATGACTTCTAAGCACTAGAGTCCTTCAATTTCTGTCTTGAGAATACATGAGAAATTAGGGAAGGACTCACAAAGTTTTGGTAAAGGACACAATTATCACTAATGCAGGAATGTTACTGCCTTTCTCTTTGGTATACATACCAGTAGCTTTTGGAACAGAGTTTCATAGTATATGCCAAATAGGAGAACATAAATATGGACACAAAAGAGATATCAGTCGATGATCCAGACTACCCCACACCTCACTACTTTGTCGGTTTGAGATTTTGACCTCTTTCTTTCTCTCCTTCTTGCTGTCAACGTATTCTGCTCTTTTGCCACAGTGGTAGGGCCAGTTTAGGAAGACCAGAGAACCTTACAGTATAGAGAGAGGCTGGCACACTTGTTAGAATTATTGACAATGGCTGCTGATCTTCCTTTTTCTACAGCTCAACTTTCCTGGTTCACTGGTTGTGCTAACAGTTTTAAAGGAAGAGAAGTATTTCAGCAGGCACAGAGATGTGGAATGAGTGAGTTCAAGGAATAGGGGAGTCCTGTGGGATTATATAGAGTTGGTAGAGGGCAGGATGAGTTTGGGAAACATCTAGTGTGCCTGTTTCAGAAGAATGTAGAATATCTGTAATGTTGTTGAGTCTTTTTATTTGTGTCTGACTCTTGGTGACTCCATTTGGGGTTTTCTTGGCAAAGATACTGGAGTGGTTTGCCATTTCCTTCTCTAGCTTATTTGACAGATGTGGAAATTGAGGCAAGCAGGTTTAAATGACTTGTCCAGGTCACACAGCTAGGAACTAAGGCCAGATTTGAACTTAAGTCTTCCTGACTCCAGACCCAGTGCAACTATATGATAAGGAAAAGGTGAAACTGGAAAAAAAAGATGTATTGCATCAACTGTTGCAGGTTGGTCCTTTTAAGTATTTTAAATTTCTAGTCTTTCTAGTGCTACCAACTGTCACAATCTGTCCCCAACCCACCTAACCAGAGTATATGATGGGGAAAATGTCAAACTCTGGAAAGGTAAGTTGGAGACAAATTGTGACAGCTTGTAACACTAGAAAGACTGGAAATTAAGAATACTTGGAAGGACCAAGCTGTATCAGCTGACATAATGCATTTTATTTTTTAGTTTGCAAGGCAAAAAAAATAGAGGTAGGAAGATGTAATTTTTATATTAGAATAAAATTATAAAACCAGTATTTATTTATATGTCAGGCTAAGGAATTTTATTTTATTCTAGAGGCAAGAGGGAGTTGCTGAAAATTAATAGAGAATTGACATGATCAGGAAGATGGTTTGGAGAGTCCAGGACTCAATTACTCCTTGGAGATATGTTTTACATTTGGTACTTCAGTCGTTTCAGTTGTGTCTTTGTGACCCCATTTGGGATTCTCTTGGCAAAGATAATGGAGTAGTTTGCTTTTTCCTTCTCCAGGCCATTTTCTAGAACAGGAGATTGAGACAAAAAAGGTAAGTGACTTGCCCAGTGTCACATGGCCAGTAAGTATCTAAAGCCAGATTTGAACTCAGATTTTCCCGACTCAGGCACTACACACTATTATTGTATTTGAGATTTTGTGAACAGTGAAGCCAGAGGATGTTTTAGACCTAATGCTAGGAAGTTGATGAGTGTGATGTGCCATCTAGAATGTGGTTTCCAGACTATTGGATTGGAATGTAGAGGTATTCCTGTTGCATTTCTTCAAGTGGTACTGTGTCCTAAAGGCAGAAGAACAAAAGAATAAAAATGATAGCAACCCTTGACTTGGAGAGACAGCTGCATGCTAAAGGGAAGATTCCTTGCCTTACAGTCTGGAAATTCATTTGAATCTTGCCTCAGATATTCAAAAGTTGTGTGATCTAGAGCAAGTCACTTAAAACCTCCCCATGTCTTAGTCTTTCCCATATATAAGGGGGGAAGGAGTTAAATTCAATGATTTCTAAAGGCCCTTTTAATTCTAAATCTGCGATCCCATGTGATTTCTAGTAGATGTAGTATTCTTTAAAGAAATAGATTATAAATGTAGTAGATGGGAAAATCTGATTCATTGTGATTAGAGAAGTTCTTGGTGTTTTTAGTTTCTAATTAGTTTCTAATCAGAACTCATTTTTGGAAGTGAGAAATGTCAGGGAAATTATTTCTCCCCCTCAAATTTTCTATGTAGAGATAAGTCAAAGGATCAATTTCTTGTCCAGTTTGGGTCCTAACTTGGTCATGTGACATATGGCAAAACAGGAATTTTTCTGATGCTTAGTCTCTAAAATTCAGTTGATGCTGCCCTACCTTACAGGAATATTTGAAAACAACTGTAGTATTTATTTATAAAAAACCTCCGTAGAGTATAGATTGCTGACTAGCAAATTAGCTCTCCTGAGGCGGAATGGGAGGTTAAAGATTCAAAGCGACCAACTAAAGTTGGAGAGCCTTATAAAAAGTTGAAAACGATAGGATCAATTCTGGTGTTGAATTCAATTGCATTTATTAAGTATTTATTATGTTTGAGGCAATGCATTAGGCAAAGAGGACACAAAGACAAGAATGAAATAATCCTTATCTGTAAGGAGTGACTATAGAGGAAGACAATGTGCACACAAATAAATATATGCAAGATAATTTTAGGGGGAAGAACTGACTATTAAGATGGATGGAGGGAACAGAAAAGAAGGAAACTGAAGATTCTGAGAGGGGGAGGTGATAGGAAATTGTACTTCTAGGCACAAAGAGCAGTTCATATAAGGCGGAGAGGGGAGATGAAGTACTGTGTGTGAGGAACAAAAGAAAATGAGTTTGGTTGGACCTCAAAATGCATGTTGGGGAACAATGCATCAATAATCCTGGAAAGGCAGGTTGGAGTCAGGTTGTGAAGGATTTTAAGTGCTAAGCAAAGGAGTTTTTTATATGATTTTGGAGGCAGTGAGAAGCCCCTGGAGTTTGAGTGTGGGTACCTAGGCTTTAAGAATATTACTTTAGTAGCTGTGTGGGTGATGAAATGGAGAGTGGAGAGATTTGAGCTAAGGGCACCAATTAGGCTATTGTAATAGGTAACAAGTGTGCTTGCTCTTGAAGAATAGAACATATTTGGAAATGAATGTAAATAACTATTAGGGGCTTTACCTCATTGATTGAAGGTGTGGAATAAGCATAAATATTATCAACATGCTTTACTTAAGATGAAAGATTAATGGAAAAAATAGTAATAAATATTTAACATAGAAATGCCAGTTATATGGTTTTGGTCTATTTTATATGACATCACGACAGTACAACTGCCCCCCTCCAAATTTGATGCCACATCTAGGAAAGTGAGATAGTAACGTTTTGGTGTTCTTCCCATTCTTTTAATCTTGTCCTTTGGTGGAATGCCCAGCACAGATTCACACTGGAAACTGTGGGTCCTGAATTATCAGGGAAATTTTATCTAATGTAAAACTTTGGATCCGAAAAATCATGAATGAATGAAAAAAGCATTCATTAAGTGTTTGCTATGGGTAAAGCACTGTGCTGGTCATAAAGATGTAATTATCTACTAGTGTCTATTTTGTTGGGGGGGGGGAGCAGATAGAGGAGAGTAAGTTTCCCAGGTGGAAGATGGTACCATGGGCTGTCAGTCAATCCCTGTGCCCCTTTGGCCGAGGTGGCCGCTTTTCTCCAATCTGTCTTCCTTTTCTTATTGAGTCTTGCTATTGCTCTTTGTGTGTGGGCATGTGGCTTTTCCACACGTGCACTCTTGAAGACTTCAGTTGGTGGTTATAACTGTGATTTGCAGACTCTGGTGCTCCTTGTGACTCTTAAATCAGAACCTACGGATACTTTTGCATGAAAAATGCCTACATAATCTCTGCTGCTCATCCCTCAGGTCTTTGCCTGTTACTAATGTTTCCCAGTTGCCTATAAACATACTGATTCCATCATTTGATCTTATTCTTAAGGACACATAGTTTAATAATGGGGTCCAGGATGTTACTCATGGAAAAGATATAACAGATTTCTAAATCAATCTGCTTAATCTCATTCTGGATTACTAGAGACTGGAGCACAGCTGAAGACTGTACCTTATTAACTGTTGCTGTCATGAAGTGGACCACCCTGGTGCAGAGTGATGGCTTGGACCCTGCCTGAGTATACCCTAAAGTTTTAAGAATGGCCTGCTGGAAGCTGAGGATGTTGATTAGGAAGAAAAGGACACAGCTCTCAGTTTTAAAGGGGGAGATCAAACTCCTTTTTGTTTGTAAAGCAGAACAAATCAAATGTAGTGACTGGGTTGAAGTCAAAAGAGAGTAGAGCTTAGTTTAAAGCAGTGATGGGCAACCTTTTGAGCTTGGTGTATCAAAATTCATCAAAAAAACAAGCATAACTTCGGTGGTGTGTCACTTTGAGAAAAAAACCCATAATTTCATGATATTTATAGTTTAAATAACAAAAATGTATAATTGTAACATATAACTGTATTTAATAAGCCAAAATAAGTAAATTAATATAGGTAGAATTGTCATCTATAGTGCACAGAGCATCTATACTACATTACAGCAAATGTTTCATCCTTGGCATGCAGCCCTGTATTTTTGTCATTGAAAATGGCTACGCATGTCAGTGCTGACACGTGTGTCATAGGTTTGTATCACTGGTTTAAATTGTAGCTTTGGAAAGGGAATTCTGGATGCATATACAAGAAGAATAAAGAGGTTAGCTTTAACTGGGGACTGGATTGGTGGATGATGGGTAAAAGACAAAGTTGAAAATTGTTAAGACAAAGTTGAAAATTGTTATGAATAAGGTGCTCTTTTTTCTTTCCCCCTGGGGACTCGGTTGGTAGTGGTCCAGACTTGTGATTTCATTGGTGGCTGCCATCAGTGCTCTCCACAAAAAAAAAAAGTCTTAGCTGCCTGGGCCAATGAGCCCTTAAGTGACTTACTTGTCCATGGTCTTCATGACTGCAGATAAATGAAAAGAAAAATGAAATTCTGAGCTTCTTTTTGCCTGAAAAAATGTATTTATGGATTCATATATTCCTCAATCATGCAAGATCCTCATGTTTTTCTGGAGCTTGTAATATGTCAAGCCTATACTATGGAGACTAGAAATTTAGAGTAAAAATAAAACTCATTGGACATAGAATGGTCCTTTTTTTGGAATGAAGAATAAGGGCCAGACTGAAAATTTGAAGGACATTTTTGTCCGGTATTTAGTCTTTTTTTTTTTTTTTTTTTGTTTTAGCCTTAATATTTAAAGATTTAAGGAACTTTATTTTTAATATAAATCTTTTTTTCTTTTCTTATCTTTATTTTATTTACTTCTTTAAGAATAGAAATCAGTTGATAGCAAACATTGATTAAGCAACTGCTATGTGCCAAGCTCTGCAGAAGGCCCTGGGGATAATAATTTATAAATTACAAAGGCCTTGCCTTCAAGTTTACATCTTATAGGAGGAGATAATGTGTACATATATAGGTAAATGCAAAGAAAACAGCAGGCAATTTTTTTCAGAGGAGGAGCATTAGCAATTGGAATAATCAAGCCAATCCTCTAGTAACTTTTGAGTTGAGTTTCAGAGGAAATGAAGTATTCTAAGAGGAAGGGGCAAAGAGGAGGGAGTGGATTTCAGGAATGAGGGACAGATTGTACAAATGCACAGATGGAGTACTAAGATGGAAGAATGTGTGTGAGGAAGAGCAAACAAGACAAGTTGGCTGGACTGAAGTCTATAGAAGGGAAGAATATATAATATTGCTAGGAAAGTAGGATGGAACCGGTTTAATTAGGACTTTAAATGCTCAACAGAGGAATTACTTAGAAGTAATGATGTGACTCTGGGATTTACAGAGCACAGGAATGGCAGAGTTAAACTCTTTAAAGATAATCACCTCTATAGCCATGTACAGGATGATTTAGATTGGGGAGAGATTTAAGGTAAGAAAACCAGTTGTACAGGGCAGCTAGGTGGGTCAGTGGATAGAATTCCAAGCCTGGAGATGGGAGGTCCTGAGTTCAAATACAACCCCAGATATTTCCTAGCACTATGCCCCTGGACAAGTCACTTATCCCCAATTGCCCCGTTACTGCTTTTCTGTCTTGGAACCAAAACTTAGTATAGTCTCTTAAGACAAAAGCAAAGAGTTAAAAAAGTGCTACTGCAATAGTTAAGGCAAGAGGTGATGAGAACCGGAATTAGGGTGGTTGCATTATGAGTAGAGAGAAGGGAATGAATGGAGGAAAAGTAGAGATATACCCAAAAAGACTTGACTACTGGCTGGATATGTGAGAATAAGGTAGAATTAGGATTGGAGGATGATTCCTTGATATTTGAATAGTCCTGGTGATCTATTTAGTTTAAAGCGAAAAAAGGTTTTTGTTTTTTTAAGAACTCATAAGAGGAAACATTTTAGGATATTATTAGGTTCCTAACAATAGCTCCTCATATCAAAATAAAACTATTTGGACACAGAATGACTTTCTCCTCTAGAGGACTTCTTCCTTTGGGGGAAGATAAGCAAAACATGTACATAGAAACAGAAAAACATAGCTTAAAAGTAAGCAACTTGGGGAAATTCGAGTAAACTTCTTTTAGCTTTTCTCTCCCGTGGTCATTCGTGTTTGTTAACCAAAATTGCCTTTGAAATTTTTTATGGAAGTCTCTACCCCACGAAAAGCCAAGGACATATGTTGTTGAGATATGGGGAACTGGGTAGGGAGACTGTTTAGCTTTTTTCTGAACCCAAAGAGTTTTAAACACATCCTCCTTGGCTTCACTTCTGAAAGGAGAGCAGTAATTTGAGCTGTAGTCTGTAAGATACTCTTAATTCATTTTGCATCTGCAAGTGTCAGTACCAGAAAAATGTTTGCTGTCACAATCCACTTCAGAGTTTTGAAACTGCATATAAAAGTTAGGATGTTTAGGGGGTGGCGAGGAGAAGGAGGGAGACCAGAGAATGAATGTCCTTTAAATTTGGGAATGAAATCCACAAATGATAATTGCTGTCATATGAACTACTTCAGCGTTCCTTACCAGAAATAGGAGAGGTGGTAATCCCCTAAATCCTGTAGTGCTGATTCTTAGCCAAAACCCATGAACGCTTCTGAGTCTGTACTTATCGGGCCAGAGGGCTCAACTACATTGTTTCAAGTGACTACCAACCCCCGAAGCCCTTTGCCTTCTGTAAAGAAGCACTTAGATGGGTAAAACGGGCATGAAATTATTTTGGTCTGTGTAGAAAGGCTAAAATCTTTTCATAAAGAAACAGATGGGCCAATTAAATGTTGTTGTTGTTTTTTCTACTCTTATTTTCTGTCACAGACTCAATACTATGTATTAGTTCCAAGTCAGAAGAGTGGTAAGGGCTAGACAATGGGGGTTAAGTGACTTGCCCAGGATCACACAGCTAGGATGTGTCTGAGACCAGATTTGAACCTTCTTGTCTCTAGCCCTGACTTTCAATCCACTGAGCCACCTAGCTGCCTCCTCAAGTTTTTTTTTTTTTTTTTAAATCCTTACCTTCCATCTTAGAATCAATACTGCGAATTGGTTCTAAGGCAGAAGAGCAGTGAGGGGTAAGCAATGGGGATTGCTAGGAAGTATCTGAGGCCAGATTTGAACCTAGGATCTTCCATCTCTAGGCCCCAATTAAGTATTAACTAACTACACATTCAGTTAGTGTTCAGGTGTGCTTGGGTTGCAAAACAATCACTTCATTGCTAAACTATAGGGAGATTTGGAGGATTGATCTTATAAAAACTTGCTTGAAATGTGGATTTTTTTCAGTTTTTAAAGTATATATTTTTTTATTTCACTAAATATTTCCCAATTGCATTAAACATTTTTCAACATTCATTTAAAAAAATCTTGAGTTCCAAATTCTCTCCCTCTCTCTTGCCTTTCCTCTATCCTTTAAGAAGACAAGCAATATATTTTTTTTAATTTTATTTAATTGATTAAGAAAATTTTTCTCCCACCCCCCTCCCATAGCCAATGAGCAATTCCACTGGGTTTTACTTGTGTCATTGATCAAGACCTAGCTCCATATTATTGATATTTGTACCAGGGTGATTGTTAGAGTCAACATCCCCAATCATATCCCCATCGAACATGGTCAAGCAGTTGTTTTTCTTCTGTGTTTCTATTCCCACAGTTCTTTCTCTGGATGTGGATAGCTTCTTTCTCATAAGAAGACAAGCAATGTAATATTGATTATGTGTGCAAAGTCATGTAAAACAGATTTCCATGTTAGCCATATTGCAAAAGAAAACACACACACACACAAATGCACACACACACACGTGCTACATGCACTAAAAAAACAAAAGTGAAGAAAGTATGCTTCAATTTCTACTCAGAGTTCTCTCTCTGGAGGTAGATGGCTTTTCCATCATGAGTACTTTGGCAGTTCCTTGAATTTTTTTCAGTTTTTAAGATCAAGCTCTTTCAGATAAATTACCCTCCTGTCTTAGAATGAATACCCAGCATTGGTTCCAGGGTAGAAGAGGGAGGTAAGAGCTGGGCAACTGGGGTTAAGTGACTTGCCTGGGATCACATAGCCAAGAAGTATCTGAATTCAAATTTGAACTCAAGACCTCCCAGTCTCCAGGCCTGGCTTTCTATCCACGGAGTCACCTAGTTGCCCCTCAGATAGATTTATTTGAACAAATAAATTCACCACTAACAGCCTAACTCACCAGTGGGGCAGCAGGAGAACAGACTAATATTCCCTCTTACTTCTCATGGGAGCCATGAACATTTCCTTTCCCCAACCAACCCTGTTCCATTGTCCATTTGCCATCATCAGGCACAAAATACTCTTTGTCATCTTGATTCAGACTTACATGTTAATAACTCTGAAAGCTATCCTAGAGCCCCATTCCACATTTAGTCACTATTTTCTTTGTGAGGAACCATATCCCCTGCCATTACTCTCCACGGTACTTTGGCCTTGCCATCTGTCCAGTGACCTGGCCTTTCTGTCTCTTGTGAACTGAATATGAATATGAACTCACCCTTCATGTCTTGTCTCTGCCAGTTAGAATTCTCAGGAGATTCTTGAGGAAAGGAACTGCCTAAATGTTCTATTTGTTTCCCTAGCACTCACGTAACATTTAATAAATGCTTCTGTATTCCAACAAAGTCAACCTTAGCTTGCTGGTGCTATATGGGGTCTTGATGACCCAGAGGTAGTATGGTACAGTGGAAAGAGTGCTGGTCTTGAAGTCAGAGGACCTGGGTTCAAATCCAAATTTCTGCTACTTACAACCTGTTTGATCTTGGGGAAAGTCATCCAACCTCTCTTGGCCTCTGATTCCTTCTCTATAAAATGAGGATGTTGGACTAGATGGTCCCTACGGCCCCTTTTAGCTTTAAATCTGTAAGTTTAATTAGTTTCATCTCTGGCTAATTATTATAATCTCAGAAGCTTCATTTTTGGATTATTTTTTATATTATATTTTGTTTTTGCTATGAAGTAACCTCCACCATTTTGATTGCTAACAATGTTGGTTATAGGGGATTAGAAAACCTTTACTCCACTAAAACATCACCAAAATCCACCCAAACTCGGCTAGATGTTATTTTTAGAATGGAAAAAGATAGAAGAAAAATGTAAGATAATTTTCATATGTTTATGAGCTGTGGAGAGGCAGCTAGTAATAGTGGATAGAGAGTCCATTGACTTAGGAAGCCCATTGATGGCAAGAAGACATAAAGACCAACCTCTAATACATATCGGATATGAGATGTGGAGCAAGTCATTTAATTTCTCAGGGGTCCCAGGCAACTCTTCAAAGATTATAAATTGCAGAGCATTTGACAATTTGCCTTGAAGTTTTCCTCACCAGAGAGAGGCCCTCTACAATAGTGAAATTCTGGATCCCTTTTCTCCCCCCCCTACCAGAAATGTTTATGGGCATACAGCATTACTCTTAATTTTTTTTCAATGGTTTGGTTATCTAGTGGATAACTAATCCAATTTTTTACTTTTATCAGTAGCCCACATTTGAAATATAGGACACCAAGCAAAATTTTTGGAAAGTCCCGTCCCTTCCAATTCCTTCACCCAGATGACCTTTCTTTCTGGTTTTGACTTTTTGTCCTTTGCCCTCTTTTCTTCCTTTTTTGGATGTCACTGGCTTCTTTTGCTACAGCTGGCCTTTTGACTATCTTATTGCCATTTTTAAAAATCAGTTTAAATAGGTTAACTTTTTTGGTGTTATGAAACCAGTGGTGTACTATGGTGAGCTCCTTCAGATACTAATTGTTAAATGTTCATCATGAGCATTTATAACCTCAGAAACTAGCAAAGGCCATAAATTAGGGTGTGATTTATTGTTTTGTTGAAACTGATGGAGAAAATTTTAACAATGCAAATGAAACTTAAAAGTATGTCATGGGCATATTTTCCCATCAGAAAACCAGCAGATGCATGGATCTCTTTGGTATTCTGGTGAAACCCATGAACCTTTCTCAGAATATTTTAAAATCTATTAAAAAAATACCAGCTTTATTGAATCACACACACACTCTCTCTTTCTGTATCCATATGTATGTTTTGGTGTATGTATGTATGTATGTATGTATGTATCTAGGGATTCCACATTAACAATTCCAGTTCCTAGAACAAAAGAAGAAATTAAAAATAACATTAGCCAATGAACATAGACAATAATACAACTCTCAGAATCTGGTAGGAGACAAGGTTAGAAGCTATGATGGAAGAGCAATTTGGGGATTGTGTCTGTATTTAATTTATCCACTGGCTTCCTTTTCTCTTTTTACATGCATAATTAGAGTGGGCTACCATATGAATATCAAGTAGGCTGAATAAACCAAAAGGTCATATTCTGGACTCTAAAAATATAAATGATAGTGGGCTACAATGGAAGATATATAAAAACCGAAGCAAAACTCAAATGAGCAGTGGCTCACAAATAAAGTGAAAGGGAATTTAAAGCTAAGTAGAAATATATCTATGTATAAAAATTAGTGTGATGAATTGGTTCAAACTAGAGGTTGCTTTGAACTCGTCTTTATTATTGGCTGCTGGTAACAAGTAATAAAGCTAAACAAATGGAAAAGTTCCCTTTATAATAAATTCCCTTTAAGAAGTAAAATACTTGTAAAGGGGGAAAAGACAATGTTTCTAAGATGGGCACAGTGTGTTTTGTAAATTGAAGTAAAAGTAAAGGTCAATGTGTGTAAATCAATCAATCAACAAACATCTCCAACAAATACCAAGCACCTACTAAGTGCCAATTGCTGTCTTTGGCACTGGGAATACAAAAGCAGAAATGAAACAGTCCCTTCCCTCCAGGGACTTATATTCTATTACTGGGAAAAAACACATACAGCATAGAAAGAAGGGTTGGGGAAGATGTAACAAAATTCAGTAGTGGCTTGTGGCTTTTATAGAATTTGACATCCTCTTAGCAATACCTTTTTTTTTTAATCATTGCCCATCTTGAAAATGGATTCATTAAAATATATATATATTCTTGCTTTATATTCCATCCAGGATCCCATGTGAAAATATTAGAAATTGTTAGCCAGAGGCACCAATGAAAGGACTGTCTTCATTAATGCCTGTTTTGTAACTGACATACATGGATACATGAAGGATCTGTGATTTTGCCATTGTGGGTAACTCATGGGGTTGTAATTTCTTCCATCTATGTGGGTCTCAGCTTCACTGTGATGGAGTCCTAAAGAGGTATCTGAGACATAGGTGGAAGTTAGTTGACTGGTTTAATGGATTCATTTTTACAATATGTGGATAGGGGTCACATCTTCAGTTACTCATAATGGCTGTAGCATTGGTTTTGAAGCATCTTTACATCTGTTCTTAGTTAGGAATTTAAATAATAAAAACCTAAAAATCACAAAACATCTACTTCCCTTACCCAATACTGTATTTCTAGGAATTAGGCACTCTTGGTGAGCCAACTGAATGCAAAGCTCATAGGATTGTGGAGTCAGCAGTCGTGGCAGTAGTGTGTTCCATCATTATTGGGTGGAGCATAGGAGACTGTTAGAATATTGAATTTCTTCACAGCTTTGGTCATGCTATGACTTTTTATAAAGAACAAATTGATGAGTGGATCCTTTAACTTTAACTGGGTGAGAGACTGTACCTGTGGTGATAATGAGATTAAACTCAGCACCTTATGGAGTTGTAAAAGTGTCAATAAATTTAAGGCAAATGAAACACTGCATTATTAAAAAGCTTTGGATCACATTATGTTTTTAATTTTATACTTAAGTGACCAGAAGCTGCCTCATCTAGAGTGTATTGCTGAGGGAGCTACTACCCTCTTTGTCTTATTTTGGGTTGTTCTCTTGTAGTACACAGTAGTGTGGTTTCATTAATGTTTCCCCCCATTTATTTATTCACTCACATTTATCAAATATCTGTTGAGTATAGAAATATATATATATATATAAAGTATATGTAACGTATATATATTTTAAAAGTATGTAAAAATTCTGGACTTATTGAAAAAAAAATAATATCCAATTTCACATTATCCTCTACCTTCTGGACATCTCACATTGGATGATCTATGGACATCTTCATACTCAACATGTCCAAAACAGAAGTCATCATCTTTCCTCCTTGATTCTCAATCAGGTTACCAAGAATATATTAACTGCCAAAGCATTTTACAACCTATTCCCTTCCTACCTTTCCAGTCTTCTTTGCCTTTAGCTCCATAAAAACATTCCACAATACAGGTACACTGGACTACTTTTTGTTTCTTGAACTCAATACTTCATCTCCTAGAAAGTATGAGGAGAAAGCAAAAAAAAAATTTAATAGAATTATGGTTTAACAAAACCTGCAATCATCTCCATATGAATTTAAATCAATAGTGGGTTGAAAATGGAGATAAAATAAAATTTCCATTATAAATTGCCCACTTAATGTTATTGAAATTTTATACTAAAGAGAAGTTGTTCTTGTTTCAGTTGCATCTGACACTTTGAGATCTCACTTGGGGTTTTCTTGGCAAGGATACTGACGTAGTTTGTTATTTCCTTCTCTAGCTCATTTTACAGGTGACAAAACCGATGCAAACAAGATTAAGTGACCTGCCCAAGTTCTCATAGTAACTGTCTGAGTCCAGATTTCAGTTCAATATGGGTCTTTTTTGACTTGAGGCTGGATACTTTATCAATTGCCCTAATAAAGAAAAGGAGAAGGGATTAAAAAAACAACAACTTCTGATTAATTAATATTTATTAAGTACCTATTAGATTCCAGACACTTGTGCTAGATATTTGGAACTTGGTAGCTGATTTATGTTTTCTTTCTAGTTCTATTTGGACACCACTCTGATGATGGCATAGGACACTCTTCTGCCTAAGAAAAGGCATAGATAGGGATAGCCTAGAATTTAGCCATCAAAAGCTTTTGAAGAATGTCTGTGTGGTTGCTATACCACTAGCACCTGTTTCTTCTCTTTCTGAAAAAAAGTTTGTCAGCTGCTGTTAAAAATAAACCTGCCATTGAGAATATAAATTCAGACTGAACAGGTGAGCCTGCGTGCTTTCTAACAGTCACGGGAATGAGAGGCTGGGCAGCCGCCACAAGGTGATAGAGAGATAGATCGCCTGGGTGAGGGGCAGACGAGGGGCAGACGTCTTACATGGATGGGCATGGAGAATATAAAAGATGTGGGGGAAAAGTCAGAATCAATTTCCCTTTCTTTGCTTTTCTCCTCTGGGCTGCCAATTAATGAACAGTATTTTCTTAATTCATTTCAGCAGTCATTATTGTTATATGCAATCCTTTAGCATCAGGCTATTGAATATGAAGTATTATCTGGGTCTGATGTCATGATTCATCAGATGATAGAGAAGTTGAGATGGGCTGCTGCCAAGTCTAATGAATTTGTCCTCCTCAAGAGGGAATGATCAAAGGATCATAGAATTGGAGTGTGATTGGATCTCAGAGGCCATTGAGTCCATCCCCTACCCTTTTTATGTATGTGGAAACTGAGGCACAAATGACTTGCTCAAGGCCATCTAGCTAGTAAAATGATCGAGGCAGGATTGGAACCTGCATTCCTTGGACTCCAATTCCAGTGCCCTTTCCATTATACCAGTAGTGTCAAATATGCTGTCCTTGGGCCAACTGTGCCCCACAGTACTTTTGAGTATGTCCCAAACCAGATTAAAATGTAGTTTCTAGGGGGCATCTGGGTGGTTCAGTGGATTGAGAGCCAGGCCCAGAGACAAGAAGTCCTGGGTTCAAATCTGGCCTGACACTTCCTAGCTATGTGACCCTGGGCAAGTCACTTAACCCTCATAGCCTAGCCCTTACCACTCTTCTGCCTTGGAACAAATACACAGTATTGATTCTAAGATGGACGGTAAGGGTTTAAAAAAAATGTATTTTCTATCTGATTTTATGTAACATATAAAATGTGTGGTTTTCTAAGTCAACATGCAGTCCATAGGGATCTTTATGTACAAATTTAGCGGTTCCTGGTCCTATTTGAGTTTGATATCTTTGAACTATACCCTGCCTCCTGCTTGTGGTCCATTGGAAGCTTTGTGTTATTTACAAAAGAGCCCTTGGAAGAAGACTAGGAGAGAAAAAGGGGGGTGGGGCAAATTTAGTGGCTGAGGAACAGATTTAAAATATGTGCTTGGATTTAGGGAGCATCAACTGTTGTTTCTAGGGAATGTGAGGGCTGGGAAAACACAACTGGCCAGTTACAGCTTTGTGTCTCAGGGGACAGATTTGATTCTATAGTGTTCCTGCAGGGAGAATAATGGCATTGATTGTAGAGGCCATCTGATTTTATTTGGACATTTTGATCTGTGCTCTGTTCTCAAGGGCCAGAATTACTCCACCTCCTTCCTCCCTCTCGCCTCCTCTGAGGTATCATTGCTACTGAACAAGGACGGAATCCTAACCCTCCTACTCTAAAATTGTCATCAACTCTTCAATTGTAGTGGCCAGAGCAATCTTTTGAGTTTTTTGTTCTTTGTTGTAGATGCCAGATTAGAGATTTGGCTTTTATTCCAGTGGTTCCCTAAAAATAGGATCAAATGCTTACACTATAATCTCTTTGGTTGTACATATCATCAATTTGTTACCAACCTAGGGTTTTAATTCCAGAGATGCCTAGAAGTTGGCAATTATGGTTTGTTTAAAAGGTTAAATTTAAAGCAATCTGGAAGCACAATTTTCCCTTCCTTTTAGTCAAGGGTGTGTGACATTCAGAGTTCCCTTTTGAAGTGACCTGGCATCCCTTCTTAAAGATGATGTTAGAATAGGACCAACACACTCCTTGTGGGCTGTGACTCTCTTAAGGCATGTTGTACTCCTGGTACTGGTGCTTTTTTTTTCTGCTTTCTTTTTCTGCCTATTGGGATTTGACACTAGTTCTTTTCTGATCAAAAACATTCCTCCGTATCCAATATTTTAACAAGTCTTTGATATTATCCTTGTGTAATCTGGTTCGCGTTCTGGCCTTTTGATAATATGTTGGTTCAGAGCAAGACATGTTAACTGGTTTCTCAAAGAACGAATGACCTAGAGATGGAAAGTCCTGAGTTCAATTCTCGTTTTAGACACTTTCTAGCTGTATGATCCAGGGAAAGTCAATGAACCCCTATTGCCTAGCCTTTACCACTCTTCTGCCTTGAAACCAATATAGTATTGATTCTAAGATGGAGGGTAAAGGGGGTTTTGTTTGTTTGCTTCATTAATTAATTATTTAGTTTATTTTTTGAAATTGTTATTTTGAATATTTTCCCATAGTTACATATTTCATGTTCTTTTCCTCTCCCCAAGCCCCCTTAACGCACCTTAGCTGACACACAATTCCACTGAGTTTTACATGTATCATTGTTTAAGACCTAATTCCATATTATTGATAGTTGGACTAGAGTTATTGTTTAGTGTCTACATCCCCAATAATATCTCCATCAATCCATGTGTTCAAGCAATTGTTTTTCTTCTATGTTTCTCCTCCCATACTTCTTCCTCTGAATGTGGCTAGTTTTCCTTCTCATAAGTCCCTCAGCCTTGCTCTGGATCCTTGCATTGCTGCTAGCAGAGAAGTCTGTTATGTTCGATTGTACCACAGTGTATCAGTCTCTGTGTACAATGTTTTCCTGGATCTGCTCCTTTTACTCTGCATCAATTTCTGGAGGTCCTTCCAGCGTTTGTTTGTTTTTTTAATGAATGAGAAAGCACTTATTAAGTACCCGGCATTCTGACTATAGTTAGAGAAAGAGAAAAAGAAAATTAAAATGCTACTTAATTTATATTTCATGAGAAATTTCATGTGTCTAGAGGAGAATTACTACAAACCTCTCAACCTCCGTTTCCTCATCTATAAAATGTAGATAATAACACCTACTTCTTAGGGTTGTTGTGAGGATAAAGTCAAATGAGATAATATATATGTAAATGCATTTCAAGTCTTAAAGGGCCTCATAAATGCTGGTTATTATACATTAGTGATTATCTCTGTCCTTATGCATATTTCGAGTAGTAATGGTATATGATAGCTGTTAAAATTAGAAGCTTTTGAGGGAAGGAGGCTGAATGGGCTTTTCTAATGGAAAATTCTGAAATGTAGTTTAAAAAACTTAAAAAACTGAAACAATGGGATTCAACTTCACAAAAGTTGCCCCTCCGAAATAATTGCTTACATAGATTTGGTCTTTTTTTTGTGGGGAAGGGATAGTTCAGGAAAAGGAAAGATTTCTTTTTCTGCCCTTACACAGGAATTTGCTAAGATACAGCTAGACACACAACCAAAACTGCTTAACCATCACTACCCCAGACCATCTCTTTATCCACAGATTGCCTCATCTCCTATCCAAAGAGGTCATAATTAATTCCATCTTCCAGCAAAGGGGACTAAGGAATTTAGAGTACCAAACCACAGCTAGGAGTTGTTAGATCACTTGGGAAACAGAAGTCTATAGTAATGACACTGTCCTAGCAAAGAGTAGTACTGCCTCACTGGGCAACCAGTCTATGGTAGTACAAGGATTCTTATCTTGGCTGGGGTCCATGGACTTGATTCTTACTTTTTTTTTTTTTTAAACCGTTTCCTTCCATCTTAGAATCAATATTCTATATTGGTTTTAAAGGAGAAGAGCGGTGAGGGCTAGGCAATGGAGGTTAAGTGACTTGTCCAGGGTCACAGAGCTAGGAAGTGTCTGAAGTCATATTTGAATCCAGGACCTCCCATCATGTGGCTTGACTCTCAATCCACCGAGTCACCCAGCTGCCCTTGTTCTTACTTTTCAATAACTATTAAGATATAATATCATTTCTTTATTATCCTGTACATTTTATTTGATGCATTTAAAAACATTATTTTGAGAGTTCATCAGCTTTACTAGACTGCCATAAAGATCCAGGACACAGAAAAGGTTTAGACCCCTTACTCTAATGAAGGCATTCTAGTGTTAACCTTGAGATGTGGCCAGGAAGATAGTAGATTCCAGGGCAGCTGGGTGGCTCAGTAGATTGAGAGCCAGGCCTAGAGATGGAAGATCCTGCATTCAAATCTGTCCTCAGACACTTCCCAGCTGTGTGGGCAAGTCACTTAACGCCCATTGCCTACCCTTACCACTCTTCTGCCTGGAAACCAATACATAGTATTGTTTCTAAGAGGGAAGGTAAGGGTTTTAAAAAAAGACAATAGTAGATTCAATTTTTCTGCTTTCTCAGGGTTGTTGTTTGGTTTGTCTGACTCTCTCCAGATATTGGAGTGGTTCTCCAGCCTATTTTACAGATGAGGAAATCGAGGCAAGCCAGGTTAAGTGACTTGCCCAAGGTCAAGAAGTGGCTGAGACCATAAAGATGAGTCTTCTTGACTCCAAGTCCAGTACAGTATACACCATTCCACCTAGCTTGTCCAGAAAGTGAAGTCAGATTTGAACTTAAGGCTCCCTGATTTCAGGTCCAGCACTCTATTGACTGTACCACGTACATCTCTCTTCAGGTTATCATTGAGAGAGAGACAGAGAGAGAGAGAAACAGAGAGAGAGAGAGAGAGAGACAGACAGACAGACAGACAGAGAGAGACAGAGAGAGAAAGACAGAGAGAGAGAGAGACAGAGATTTTGAGAGAGAGTTTTCTAGTTTACACAAAATGCCTCCCCCCCCCCAATATCATTACAATAAATCTCTCCCATTTACATGGTGCTTTAGGTTTGCAGAGCACTTTCCTCACAACCACCCAGAGAAGGAGGTCATGCTATTATCCCCATTTTACAGAGGAGATAAATGAAGCTCTTCTGGCTACTTTAAAAAAAAAAAAAAAAAAGCAAGTTAAGTACTCTGTATTCCCCATGCTTTTCTTTCTCCATTGTAAGATTCATTGCCTTTTCCATGCTGTTGGCCATCCTGTGGAATAAGGTTTTCTTTACAACAAACAGACTGATGCATGACTTACGACTGAAGGAATGCCACTTCCAAAAAAAATGAAATCACATGCTTGCAAGGGTCTGGGAGTGCGCTGTCTCCAAGGGCTTGTTCTGTAGCACGTGGTTCAAAATACAAACAATTCACGGACCTTTTTATAACTCTTATCTGCCTGTGAAGTTCTTCTTCGTGTCTTGGAACTCCAAGCAACGTCTTAAGCAGGATCATGGATCCGAAGCAGCAAGCGCCATGGGTATCCCCCAGCTCTGTTGTTGCTGCTGCTGCTGCTTTAGACATATGTGCGAAGGGCAATCTAAGTTATTCATGTTCAGTTCCAGATGTTTTTATTCAGCTATTCCTACCAGCGACTCCTGTATATGATACTAGACTCCTGTAAAAATACTATCTATGGGTAAAACCACGCCATTAAACTTTTAAAAAATTGTTGGTTTTTTTAAAGATTGCAAAATTCCACCTTTCTTGATGTTGTAGGTAGAGGCAAAGTAATTGGCAGACTCACATTTCCTTATTCATTATGTATATGTTGTTGTTTTAAAGATGAATTTTTTAACGATGAAGATATTCTGTTAACAATGTTCTCCCAGAGTCTAGCCTCTGTGCGGGAGCTGTTTAAGGATTTAGGAAATGATTTTTTAACTTTCTATGAATAGAGAAGAATTTTCTGGAAAATATAAAAGGAGTGATTAGATTAGATGGCCTCTTAAGATCCCTTTTGGCCCTAAATCTATGATCCTATGTATTGTTTAGGGGAAGCCAAGTGGTGCAGTAGGTAAAGCAAGGGACTCAGGAAGGTTTATCTTTCCAAGTTCAAAACTGGCCTCAGATACTTCTTAGCTGTGTGAATGGACAAATCACTTAACTCTCGTTGCCTCAATTTCCTCATCTGTAAAATGAGCTGGAGGAGAAAATGGCAAACCACTTCAGTGACTTTGCCAAGAAAACCCCAACTGGGTTTTCGTTCTTAAGAGTTTGCTCTTACAATGACGACCAATATGGAAGTATGTTTTGCATGACAATAAAAATAAAATAAAAAAAAAAAGAAAATTTCAAATGGGGTCACCAAGTCAGATATGACTGAACAATAAGAACAAAATGGGATGTTTATCTTTAACTAGTAGTTGTAATTTGATATACTCAGATGTGCATTATCTAACTGAGATTATAGGCTGAAGCTTATTTTTAAACATTTGTATTTTTTTTCCTTAACAAGTTGCAGAAATGCATGAAGATAGCAAGGAAAAAAAAGACTTTTGCTTTGGTGTTAGTGCCTATAACACAGTAGACCCTTTAAAAGAAACAAAAAAAAAAGCAAACCTTACTTTCTGTCTGAGTAGCAACTCTAAGACAAAAGGGGAAAGGCTAGGCAAGTAGGGTTAAGTGATTTGCTCATGATCACACAACTAGAAAATGTCTGAGATCAAATTTGAACTCGGGTCCTCTATCCACTCTGCCATTGAATTGTCCCAATTAATTAATATTTAATATTAAAGTTTTATTAAAATTTTAAAATTTCAATATTAAAAATTTCATTCAATACTAAAATTTTTAATTAAAATATAAAAATTTATTTAATATTAAATATTTATTTAATATCAAGACTAAAAACTAAATATTATTTAATATTAAATGCCAATCATTAAAATTTATTAACACTACATAGTATATATTTATTAATAACTTAAAATAATAATAACTAAGATAATTAATTAATAATTGATTGATAAATGCTTTTTGAAGGGGCAGCTGCGTGGCTCAGTGGATGAGAGCCAGGCCTAGAGATGGAAGGTCCTAGATTAAAATCTGGTCTCAGACACTTCCTAGCTGTGTGACCCTGGACAAGTCACTTAACCCCCATTGCCTAGCCTTTACCACTCTTCTGCCTTGGAGCCAATACATAAGGGTTGAAAAAAAAGTAAATGCTTGTTAAAACTGACTATTAAACCAAGCAAAATTCTTCCCCTCTTCTTTTATATCATAGAATATCTTTCCTGTATTCCTGTATTATATTATAGGATGTATTTCCTGTTCCTAAAGGAAACCTTCATTCAGTTGAATTCAGGCTGTATTTATTAATAATCTGAGCTTTTGAATCAAGAAAAAAAAATTAGCCCTTCTGATTTTGATCGTGCATAAGACAGCTATCCAATCCTTTAATTTAGCGATCCATTACTGATCTGCAGTGACAGAGGGGGTTTCCTGCCTTTGAAGTCCTTTTGCCAATGGAATCATAGGGACAGACCAAAACAAAAGCACAACAGAACACTGAGCAGCACTATGTGGAGTGCTGAAGAGGAATCTTCCTGATACCAAGCCCAGTACTCTATCCACTGTACCACCTCGCTGCCCTACTTTCACCTGTTAGGGACTCCTAAAGAACATTCTTGTTTCCGAGACATGACAGGATAAACACAACCTCTAAGTCATTTATAGATGCCTTTCATTTATAGATGCCATTCATGACCTGGATAGTCAAAAAGCAGGAAGATAGGATCTTAATTGAGTGCTCTGTCAGTCAGACATTTTATAGACTTTTAAAGGAGCTCTCTCCCTCATACTTCAGCAAGATTTCAAAAGAAAACTCTCCATTTTTAGGTGTATCAATGTGGCACCATTCCAGTACAGACTATAGTTCATCCCATGTGGGCGGTAATTTAAAACCTAGCAGTTTTCTTGCTTTAATTGGACAAATAATTATGTTAAAAATAATTCCCAAGTTTAAAAGCAACTTTTGAATCCATAAAACAAAAAGCTTAGCCCTTCTGATTTCTCTTAATAAATGATTGTATATAAAGAAGGAACTTGGAAGGGATCTCAACAACTAGTCAATGAGATGTCAGAAGCCCACAGTTTCATTTTATACAAGATTTTAAACAGGGCCTAATTTAGACTTGGAGCCTGGGAGTGGAAGGGGCATCACATGTTGGTCTGAGAAACAAACTTAACCAAGAAGGAATGACTCATCCTTTTGTGTATGTGATGTGATCCAAATGTGAGATTATCAGGCTGTACAATTATTGTTGAACCAATCAGTTCAAAAAAAGGGAAAAGAGTTGGCTTATTCCTTTTCCCTGTATCCATTTATGCATGGAATACACAAATTAATGTGTGGGTTGATATTCACATCTCTGTGTAGGAGGGATCCATTTGAATTTTTACTATATAAGAATGGCAAGGCTGGTTATCAGCAGATTAAATGTTTTTATTCACACAAGAGAGAAGTGGCAGACCAGCCCCAACATGACATTTATGGTATGGGAACACTCCTCTTCAGGGGTAGTAATGACCTTAATTGCCTGGTTGGACCTTGAGAAAAGTCACTTCTGTTTCTCTGTCTTTCCTTCTCCCTCTGAAAAATAAGTTAAATATTTTTTCTAATCAAGAAACCTGGGAAGGAGAGCAGTGTTTATGAAGGAAACCAGTTAGGTAGGGCAAGTATGATATTGGACTAGAAAACAACTAGTTAACAGTTCATTTCTAGCTCTACCCTGGATTTACTGTGTGAACTGGAGAGGAGAAAGATCATTGTTGCTGTTCATCCTTCATTTTCATAGACCAATGACATCACATTGTTGGAGTCAGAGTGCTAGAGGGGAAGGTAATTCAGAAGGGGAGAGTCTCATACTTTTCTTTTTTCTTAAAAATTCCATCCTGTCTTCTGTGAAGACATGGAAGTCCTCAGAGATGCCTATGCCCTAGGTTTTCTTGGTATCTGTTAGCTAGTCTTGTTTCTTAGAGCTTGTGCAAGAGTACTTACCCAATCTTGTTCTACTAGTTAATCTGGGTTAAGTTTTCCCCACTTTGTACATGGACCTATCTTCAGAATGTGAGGGATATCATTTAAAAATGGCAGCAGCTTTTAGCTTCTGTTTGTTGGGATTTCACTTTCTTTGATGTGCTACTTTATGCAGGATAGGGATAAAGACAGATATAGGGAAACTCCCAAATGAGGAAAACTCTACCAAACATAGGTTAGTAACTTCTTTTTTTTTTAAATTATTTTTTATTAATTGATTAAATTTAGAATAATTTTCCATGGTTACATGATTCATATTCTTTCCCTCCCTTCCTCCCTCCCCCTCCTGTAGCCAATGAGCAGTTCCACTGGGTTTTACATGTATCTTTGATCAAGACACATTTTCATATTATTAATATTTGCAGTAGAGTTTAGAGTTTACATCCCCGATTGTATCCCCATCAAACTAGGTGATCAAGGAAATGTTTTTCTTCTGTGTTTCTACTCCCACAGTTCTTTCTCTGGATGTGGATATCGTTCTTTCTCCTAGGTCAGGTTAGTAATTTTTGAGTATACTTAGTCTTTGAGAGTTGCTAGAAAACTGAAGAGTTAAATTACTTGCTGAGAATTGTAGTCAGGATGGGGCAGAGGTGAGATTCGAACTCCTAGTTCTTCCTGGCTCCAAGGGCAACTTTCCATCTATTATGCCACACTGTCTTCCTAGGGCCTGGCAAACAGTTTTCTAAAAAATAAGATAGTGACAAGGTACACAGATTTTTCTTGTTAATATTCAGTCATGTCTAACTCTTTTCGACCTCATTTGGGGTTTTCTTGGCAAAGATACTGGAGTGGTTTGCCATTTCCTTTTATAGCTCATTTTATATATGAGGAAACTGAGGCAACCAGGTTAAGTGACTTGCTCGGGGTCACACAGTTAGTAAATGTCTGTGGCTGGATTAAAACTCAGATCTTCATGACTCCACATTTGGTCCTCTATCCATTGTCCAAATTGTTGTTGTTATCATTCAGTCATTTCGGTTGTGCCCAACTCTCTATGACCCCATTTGAAATTTACTTGGCAAAGACTCTGGAGTAGTTTGAAATTTCCTTCTCTGACTCATTTTACAGATGAAGAAACTGAGGCAAAAAGAATTAAGTGACTTGTCAATGGCCACACAGTGTCTGAGGCCAGATTTAAACTCAGGAAGAAGAGCCTTCTTGCCTTGTACTCTATCCACTGTGCCACTTAGCTGCCCTATAGATTTTTCTATGGGGAACAAAAAGACATAGAAGTTTCTTCCCCTCAACAACTCTTTATTAAATATACCAGGTGAAAAATGAAATATAATAAATATATTTATTCCCAAGTGCTGCACTGGCATTCACAAACTGTTAAAAGACCTAGAGAAAGCGCTGTCGTTTTTTGGGTGTCAACATTCATTTATTAGCTGCTTGCTGTGTGCCAAGTTCTGTGCTAAGTTCAGGTAGCTCCTCTTAGGATTTTTTTATAGTGGAAATAGTTAGCATTGCTCAGAGTGAGAAGGCAGGGATATAGGTTGTGATTTCTATCAGTGGAGGAAGGACACACGCAGATGAGATCCATTGGAATATGTAGAAAGCATTGTGCTAGAACATTCTCAGTTCCCTCCCAATATGAAGCAGTATGAGAGAGTAATAAAAATTCAAGATTCAGGAAACACCTAGGTTTGATTTCTGGCTATGCTGCTTAACTCTGAGCTAGTAACTTCATTTCCCTATTCTTCAGTTTTTTCATCTATTTATTGAAGGAGATGGACTCTAGATGATTTCTAAAGTACAGGTTTCCCTTCTCAGTTTCCCTATATTATGGGTTGGTGTAAGAAATTAAATGGCAATTTTATGAGAGTTTTTAGGAAGCTGATTATGACACACAAAAGCCAGAAGATGACACTGCAAAAGTTTAGAAACTCAGAAATGTACTATATATATATATGTATATATATATATAAAATATTATATAATATCAACATTTTTCGTACCACAAATAAACATGATTTTTTTTTACTGTAAACACCCCATAAAAGAAAGAGAAAAAATTCAGACCTTTTCTCTGTTATAGAAGGGAAAGCTAAAAATTTTACCAAATCTTCCAGATTGCATCCTGCACCTCATCCCCATCCCAGCCCATGATTAGGAAGGGAAACCTATATATTCTAGCCTTAAATCAATGATCTCATATTAGTACAGGGATAGAGCTAGAAATATGCTGCCTCTACTGTTGTTACTATACTCCCTTAGAGTTTCTCATAACAAGATGTTACTGATTCAGTATCTTTGTTTATAGATTTTTGGGGAGGGGTGTGGGAAAGAGGGATTAAGATACTTCAGTTTTTAAGTTCTTTGAAGATTATTATCATGTGTTCTTTTTTTGTAAGGCCCCAAAATGTCTAGACTGGTGCTTGGCATGTACTGCACATTACGTGAATATTGGCAAGTGGGGGGGGGGAGGCAGGTGGTGATGATAGTGAAGCATTTTATTTATACAGAAGCTGGGATTCAATTTGGTGACTTCTAATCCCATTATGACATCGTTCATCAAGAGTATATTTTGTCATTTGCCTTTATTGCTCCTATTGTATGTGAAACCATACAATGTCCATAAAGAAAGTCACATAAATAGAAGCTGTGGCTCTCATCTTTGAGGAGCTTCCATTGTTGTTGGGGGACGAAACATTTATAAATGAAGCAATTTAAGAAGAATTCCAAAGCAGTGCATCACACCACACAATATAGTGCAGAGCAAGTACATATATTCTAGAGGGTCTTACAATAAAAGAGGAATTAAAGTGGGGATTTGTTTAAATGTTTTAGATGCTCCATATGAATTGCAGAATATTAGAGCCTATAGCAAACTTGTTGTTCAGTCATTTTCAGTTCCATCCAACTCTTTGTGATCCCATTTGGAGTTTTCTTGGCAGAGATCCTGGAGTGGTTTGCCATTTCCTTCTTACACCTCATTTTACAGATGAGGAAACTGAAGCAAACAGGGTTAAGTGAATTGCCCAGTCACATAGTTGAACTCAGGAAGAAGAACTGCAGACTCTGTACTCTATTCAATGGGCTACCCAGCTGCTTAGGGATCATTTACACTGCCACCTCGTTTTACAAATGGAGAAATTAAGTTTTAGAGAGGTTGTACCTTGCCCAAAGTCACATTCCTAGTTAGTGATAGATCTTGGGACTATGAGTTAGGTGTCTTGACTTCCAATCCAGTGTTCTTTTCACTCTGCTGGCCCTCTGAGTTTCAGACACTCCAGATACTTTTTATGAAAGCCATTAAAAGATATTAAAGGCATTTTTTTCATGGTGGGGATAAATTATTAAATAAAATAGGACATATGCTTTGTAAAGGCACTTAGAGGAGAGGGTGTATTAGAACTTGCTTTACCTGGCCCTTCAGAATATTTGAGTTACTTTTGTGATCATGTTCATTTTAAAGTTTTGGGGTTTGATCAAATTAATACCATGCCATCTGCCAACAGGAGCACTTGGAGAACCTCACCAGCCATTTGGAGTTAATGCTGAATAGCACCTTTCCTGAGCATTCTTTTCTATGTTTTATGTATTGTTTGAGATGAGATCCATAGTGTATAATTAGAATCTGCTGCCCAGGACTCTCTCTCCCAGTTCCTTCTCATGTTAAGTGCTAATGTAGGGAGGATATAAGTTTTGTGTAGCTCCACTCTTGCATGCTATTTTCTCCTCATCATGGTTTGTGAAAGGTGGGGAGTGCCATGCAGGAGAATTTTACTTTTCTTTTTATTTCTTCTACTTCAAGTAATTATTAATAAATCTTATAAAATATAATACTTGGAGTTATTGGATATTAATTTTTATCTTATAATAGCCACTCAAGAAGTTAGCCTAATTACATCCATGCAGGAAAAACCAAGTGGAAAATTATTTCCCAATACCCAAACAATGATATTCAGTTGAATGAATAACTCATGCAATTGATCCATCAGTTTAAAAATATATATATTCACTGTGGTACAATCGAACATAACGGGCTTCTCTACTAGCCGCAATGCAAGGATCCAGAGCAAGGCTGAGGGACTTATGAGAAAGGAAACTAGCCACATTCAGAGGAAGAACTATGGGAGGAGAAACACAGAAGAAAAACAACTGCTTGAACATGTGGGCTGTTGGGGATATTATTGGGGATGTAGACACTAAATGATAACTCTAGTCCAACTATCAATAATATGGAATTAGGTCTTAATCAATGATACATGTAAAACCCAGTGGAATTGTGCGTTGGCTACGGGGGAGGGGGGTTTGGGGGAGAGGGAAAGATCATGAAATATGTAACTATGGGAAAATATTCAAAATTAAAATTAAAAAAAGGAAAAATATATATTATATATAGTTATATTCATATAAGCCGATATGTATATACACACATCTATCTATCTATCTATCTATCTATATATATTCTCTTGGATAGAGAACATGGATTGACAACTAACTCTAAGCTCTCACCTGAAACAAATATTTTTACTTTTTTAAGCTTTTATTTATTTTTTCAGTTGACAAGCATATGTTTTCTCTCACCTTCCACCACCACTGGAAAAAGAAAAACCAAATCCTTGTAACAAATATGCATAATCTAGCCAGCCAAAAAAAAAAATCTTATATTGGCAAAGTCCAAAAATATGTCTAATTCTCCCCCTTGAGTCCATAAACTCTTTCAGGAGATGAGTAGCATATTTTCTCAACAATCCTGTTTGGTCATTTCATTGACCAGAGTTCTTTTTTTTTTTTAAACTCTTACCTTCCGTCTTGGAGTCAATACTGTGTATTGGCTCCAAGACAAAAGAGTGGTAAGGGCTAGGCAATGGGGGTTAAGTGACTTGCCCAGGGTCACACACCTCAAGTCTGAGGCCAAATTTGAACCCAGGACCTCCTGTCTCTAGGCCTGGCTCTTAATCCACTGAGCCACCCAGCTGCCCCTCATTGATTAGAGTTCTTAAGTCTAAGTTTTTTGACTTTACAATGTTTTTGTTATTGTATAAATTGTTCTGCTGCTCCTATTTACTTTACTCTGAATTAGTTCATACAAGTATTACTATTTTTTGATACCATCTCTTGTCATTTCTAATGCACAATAGTATTTCATTTCATATTCATTTACCATAATTTGTTCAGCTAGAACCATCTTTTTTTTTTTCAACCCTTACCTTTTGTCTTAGAATCAATATAAGTATTGGTTCTAAGGCAGAAGAAAGGTAAGGGCTAGGCAATGGGAGTTAAGTGATAGAGTCATACAGCTAGGAAGTGTCTGAGGCCAGAATTGAACCTAGGACCTCCCATCTCTGGGCCTGACTGTCCATCCTCTGGGCCTGACTGTCCATCCACTGAGCCACCCAGCTGCCTCCTATTGCTTTTTTTTAAGCAATATTTTTTAGTGATCCTACATGTCTGTGTCATGGAATACCACAGAATCTAAATAAAGGGAAAGCTGAAAGTTACCCAAAGGGCACCTGAGAGGTTCACTGTGGGTATGCATGGGCTTCAAGATATTCCCAGGGAAGAACTGTGAAGAGCCCTATAGTTAACTTTAAAAAAAAAAAAGCTATCCAAAAGATATATGCCCTGACCAAAAGATGAGCCAGGAATGGAGAGAGAGGGGTTATCCATGGAGAGCCCACATCCTCCATTGGCATACATATTATATCAAGAGATCTAGAACAGTGATTCCCAAAGTGGGCGCCACTGCCCCCTTGTGGGTGCTGCAGCAATCCAGGGGAGCGGTGATGGCCACACTTTTTTTGTATTATATTCTATTCTGCGTTCAATAAATAGTTTCATAATTTCCAGGGGGCACTAAGTAATATTTTTTTTGGAAAGGGGGCTGTAGGCCAAAAAAGTTTGGGAACCACTGATCTAGAAGAAAGACCCAATCCTGTGTGGGAGATTTGCAGGAGAACATGGTCATATTGGATGGTATGGTTGGGCCCCAAACAGTATCATTTGGGAAATATCCACATTGATGATACCCCCAAATCATTGAAGCCAATTTGTTTCCACAAGCATTTATTCAATACCCACTTCTCAAGGTACCACTCGAGATGCTGAGGATATGAACATGAAAAAAGAAATGGCCCACAACCTTAGGAAGCATTTGGGATCTCTGAATAGACTGGCAGTGATTTTGGATTCTTCTTCATTTTCTGTGAACAGAAGGAGCTCCAAAGAGACATCTTTCCAATTTGATTTCCCTCCATCTTTTAAGAAGATGGGAGATTGAAGTGGTTCTGAGGACGGAATAAATCTTAATGCTATGAAGGGCTACTGACCCATTTAAAAACACATTGAATAGGATGGATTGTGGAGCTTGGCAGTTACACTTTGCAACTAGCTTACATCGAACTTAAATAGATGCAGCTGTCCGGATAACCATGCTAAATGTACCCTTAAATTGGAAAGGAAGATGATACTTTGTAAAGACAGGCTGCATTTTTGTCATCTGTGGAGAGAGTCCTAATTTCCCAAGCCATTTGTCTTTCAATTTTTTTCAAGTCAATGATCCTTAGAGAGGATTATTTTTTCCTTTTCATTTAAAAAATTTTCTATACCAGTGGGTATTGAGTGATCTAAGTACTAGAGCGTTTGAGGGAGTTATTTTTACAGTTAATTCCCTCCCCTCCCCCATGTTTTAATAACTAAGGTAATTAAGCTAAAACTTTTTTTTTTAACTACTGTCATCTTTTCTCATCTCCCTACTGGAGAGATTTTTTTTTTAAATTTTTTTAAATTTTTATTTTTAAACCCTTAACTTCTGTGTATTGGCTCCTAGGTGGAAGAGTGGTAAGGGTAGGCAATGGGGGTCAAGTGACTTGCCCAAGATCACACAGCTGGGAAGTGTCTGAGGCTGGATTTGAACCTAGGACCTCCAGTCTCTAGGCCTGGCTCTCAATCCACTGAGCTACCCAGCTGCCCCTGGAGAGATTTTTTAAAAAAGGTAAAGAGTAAATAAATAGAGGTAAGAATCTAACTTTTTGGGGGAGGGACAAGGAAACAAACTTAAAATTTGAATGAGGGGCAGCTAGGTGGCTCAGTGGATAGAGAGCCAGGCTTGGAGACTAAAGGTTTTGGGTTCAAATATGACCTTACACAGGTAATTTCAATTGCTCAACCCTTAACATTCTTTTGCCTTAGGACCCGTACTTAGTATCAATTCCAAGACAGAAGGTAAGGGTTTAAAAAAAATTCGGAGAGATTTAAGACATGACAATTAATCATCTCATGACAAATAATCATCTCATTTCCACTTGTGTTGCTGATATAACACCTTGTTAAACTGAGATATCCTGTTCAAAGACAGATTTATAATTTATTCTTATTCTTCTACTACTTATTGTTTGTTTACCTTGGTATTATAGAATCTCATATTAGGAAAGGGCTTCAAAGGTCTGGTTCAATCCTTCCCCAATGACATGAATCAATTTTAGGAAACCCTCAAGAATTTTCTTCTCCTTGAAGATTATACTCACTACTTTCCATGTCAGCTTATTGGTAGGTTGGTTTTTGGACCATTGTAATTTTTAGAATGTTTCTCCCTTATAGCATACTAAAATTTAGTCCTTTTTGTGATTTTTTTTTTAAACCAGCAGTCCAGATTATACTCTCTGGGGTCAAATATAACAAGAATAACCCCCTTTACCCATAATAGTCCTTCAGATAATCAATCATTATGTCCTGAAATAGTCTTAATAGGTTTTGTCTTTTATATTTTCCATTCAAGAAAGTTGTTCTCTAATTTATAACCTTAAAAAGTTTCCTGGGATCATTTAGAAGTTAAGTGCCTTGCTTAGTTAGACTCATATACCTGATATCAGTTAAAGGTAGTACCTAAACTCAGGGCCTCCTGACTGCAGCTAGCCATCTATCCACAGTTTCTTTCTGAATATTCTCTCTTGTTCAATCTATCTACACCTTGCAAGGTAGCTGCTGTTATCTCTATTTTAACAGAGACAAACCGAGGTAAAGTGACTTGCTCAGGATCACACAGCTAGTAAGTGTTTAGGATTAGATTAGAACTCAGATCTTCCTGCTTCTGGGTTTACCACTCTATCCATTGTGATACCTGGTAACTAATAACCAATTGGACCACAGAAGAGCCCATCTCCATTGGTAGTCAGTTCCCTCATGCCAATGAAATCACAGTTTTAAGCTTGATACCTATCACTTTAAAAACAACCAGATCTGACATTTAAACATGGGGAGGGGAAGGAGAAAGGAAAATATCTGGGAATTTTAATGCAAAAAACAAATAAATATGTTTTTTAAAAAGACCTCCAGTGATGGGCTACTAACTATACCTCTCAAGCCAGTCCATTCCACTTTGGGACAGCTCAAATTACTACAAATAACTTCACATTTTCAGTATGTTCTCCAGTGATATGTTTTAGTATCTCATTACTCTTATAATCAGTAAATGGTAGAAAGGTGACTCAGTAGGTAGTATGTGGAACTTAGAATCAGGAAAAACCTGAGTTCAGGTCCAATCTCAGAGCCTTAATGGCTATGTGACTCTGATCAAGTCACTTCATCTGACTCAGTTTGTTCATTTACAAAATGGTAATAATGATATCTATTTCAGAGGATTGTTGTGAGACTCAAATAAAATTAACATTTTAAAATGCTTCAAAAACCTTAAGAGTATTAATAAGTGTGTGAATTCCACTGCTAGGTCTGTATCCCAAAGAGATTTTTTAAAAAATGGAGATGGACCTGTTTGTACAAAAATATTTATAGCTGCACTTTTTGTGGTGGCAAAAAATTAGAAACTCAGGGGATGTCTCTCAATTGGGGAATAGCTGAACAAATTGTGGTATATGCTGGTGATAGGGTACTATCATGCTATTAAGAATAATGAATAGGATGGGTTGAGAAAGAATTGAAAGATGTACATGAACTGATGCAGAGTGAAATAAGTAGAACCAGGAAAACATATACACAGTAACTGAAACATCATGGGATGATGAAATGTGTTAGACTTTCCTATTAACAGCTTTAATGACCCAGGACAATTCTGAGGGACTTATGAAAAGGATGCTATCCACATTTAGAGAAAGAACTGTTGGAATAGAAATGTAGAAGAAAACTTATGATTTGTCACTTGCTTATAAGGGCATATGATTTGGGGTTTTGGTTTTAAAAGATTATTACAAAAATGGAACAATAAAAACAAGGTTTTGAGTGCTAATACATGTAAAACCCGTGGAATTGCTTGTCAGCTCTGGGAGAGGGGAGGGAAGAGGGGAGGGAGACAACATGAATCACATAATCTTGGAAAATTTATGTGTAGATTTGTTACTGGAAAAGAATAAAGAAAAAAAATTTAAAAGTGTGAATTCCAATTGTTCCACTATCCCCCAAATTGGACAACTAGCTTATCACCAATTTAATACTTCTTTCTCTTACCTTGGAACCTTGGGGTAGACTGTCTGTGACATGGGGAGCTCATTTTCTCCATGTCTCTAAATTTCTTCTCTTCTTTTAAGACTCAGACTCTGGTGCCATTTTTTTTTTTAAATGAAACACCCCTTGATTTCCTTGATTGAAAAAAATTTCTCCCTATTTACATTTCTTAGAGCACAGTGACTGGATCTCTTCTTTGCCCTTATCACATATAACCTTTGTGGCATGCTCCCATCTTTCCCATTATATTATAAATTCCTTCAGGGCAGTGACTAGTTAATTTTTCATCTTTTTATGCCCTGGATTAGCATCATACCTTACACATGACATACACTCAATCAGTGTTTGTTGAATTGAATCCTTATTAAATTCCATCTTATTAAATTCAGCCCACATTCTAGCCTGTCAAGATTTTTGAATGCTGATTCCATCATCCACCGTATTAGCTACTTATCCTAGCTTTGTTTTGCCCACAAATTTGATATTCATGGCATCTATGCCTTCCTCCAATTTGTTGATAAAAAATTTTGAATAGCATAGGACCAAGGATGGCTTTCAGTGATGGCCTAATCCATCTCTCCAAGCTGACATTCATACATTGTGTTGGCATTCTTTGCCTTTCATGTCTACCAGGACAAGAGACTGTCTTGCTGTAATCCAGGTGTACAATGCTCATGGCATTTTCTTCATCTATCAGTTTAGCAATTTGCCACGATTTCTCCTTTTCTTTGTAAAATCTTTACCTTTTATTGATACTAAATGTTGGTTCCAATCAGAAGAGCAGCAAGGCTAGACAATCCAGGTTAAGTGACTTGCTGGATGTCATGCAGCTAGGAAGTGTTTGAGGCTAGATTTGAACCTGGGACCTTTTACCTTTCTATCCACTCAGTGACCTAACTGCTGCCCCTCCCCTCCCATGATTTAGTCTTTTTTTAAACCCTCACCTTCCATCTCAGAATCAATACAGTGTATTGATTCCAAAGCAGAAGAGTGATAAGGGTGAGACAATGGGGGTTAAGTGACTTGCCCAAGGCCACACAGCAAGGAAGTGTTTGAGGGTAGATTTGAACCCAAGACCTCCCATCTCTAAGCCTTTCCATGATCCTGTGCACATGGTGAGCCTTCACTTTAAAATGTGGACTGGCACTTACAACTCACACAGCCGCTCCCTTGGTTCAGACCATCATCCCCTTTGCTTGGACTGTACAAAACACATACAAAGCAACCTTGGAGAGAAAGGAAGAGAAAAGATCAGGCATCATTCAGAAGGCAGAGCTTGAGCTGAGGCTCAAAGGAAACCAGGGATTCTAAGAGGCAGAGAGGGAGACAGAGCATTCAAAGCTTGGAGGTGTGATAATGAGATTAAATCTAAAGATGGGCAGGGTAGATTTAATCTCATTAAAACCCCCTTTTTACCCTTTACAGAGGACAGCCCAGGCAAAGGGGGCAGGAACCTCAAAGATAGCATCCTAAGTGAGAAACAGCCAGCTGCCCAGTAGGGCAATTGTAATACCCTCTTTTTTTTTTTAAACCCTTAACTTCTGTGTATTGGCTTATAGGTGGAAGAGTGGTAAGGGTGGGCAATGCGGGTCAAGTGACTTGCCCAGGGTCACACAGCTGGGAAGTGGATTTGAACCTAGGACCTCCCATCTCTAGGCTTGGCTCTCAATCCACTGAGCTATCCAGCTGCCCCAGTTGTAATACCTTCTTGATTAGGCTTCTTGCCCCAAATTGCTCCCCCTCCAATTCATCCTTCAATTAGATGCAAAAGCAATCTTCTAGCTGGGTGACCCTGGGCAAGTCACTTTTCCCCATCTCCTTGCCCCTACCATTCTTCTGCCTTGGTACCACTACACAGCATTGACTCTTAAGTTGGAAGATACAGGTTGTTGTTTTTTTTTTTAAGTGATCTTCTTAAATTCATGTCTGATCCTTCTATCCCTCGTTCATTATTGCGCCATTGAGGTGGTCCAGCAGGATTAGCCTCTCTAGTTAGGAGGGCTTACAGAGCTCTTTTTGGGTTTGCTCATCCACCTTTCCCCCAAGTCTTACTCTGTGACTCCAAGGAAGCTGGAGCATGTGCGAGGGCCACCATGACAAAGCATCTCAGCGGATGGGCTAAACCAAGTTAGGGGTAACTGACTGGCCCCATTTCTGAGTTAGAGGGAGGTCTGCCTACCCCAAGCATGTGAAGACATCTACCCATAGGAACAGACAGATGGGAATAATCTACTCCAACAGCCAGTGGCTGGATCTGAGGAGCATTTAGAGCTTGGTCAGACTTTGAAGATGCCAAGATCACATCCTGCACCCTGGACAGTGCCAGTCATTCTGATTTTTGTCTCACCACTGGACTTCAGTGACTGGAGGAAAGAGTTAAGCCGATAACTTTGTGCCTCTCCATCTCACAAGCAATTCATACACAAGTGAAGCACCGACACCATAAAGCCACTACAATGGTGATTTCTAGTCCTCTAGTATCAAATGTGAATATCTCTATTTGGCATTTAATGCTCTTTACAACTTATCTCTGGTCTGTCTTTTGATAGATCAGTCCTCTCAACATTTGGGTCTTCTTGCTATTCCTCATTCAGGACCCTTTACTTCCTATAGAAAATGAAGGAATTTAGTCAAAAGGGCTGATAATGAAGGTTTGAAAATAAATCAGGTTTGAAAAGCACTAGTATTTGACCTCAGAATTGAATTCAGTCATTAAGAGTTTTAATATGAATGAAGAGGCAACTAGATCAGCTTAGGGAAATAATATGATCAGACAATGATGAGAAAGAATATTCTTACATGAATGGAAGAAGGGAATAGAATGGAGACAAGCTGGATGCATAGAAGCCATTTCAGGGATTGGCTTTGAAATGGTTAGGGATAAATTAGGAAGTGGCAAAGCAAAGAATACATTTCAATACAGGATCGAACTTTCTGTTATTCTTTTTTAGCCTATGGTTTTTGAATGACAACATTCTTGTTTTTTTTTTGTTGTTGTTGTTTGTTTTTTAGTAACACTTACCTTCCGTCTTAGAATTGTCATATGATTTTTTAAATTAATTTTTTTATTTTTTAGAAAAATTTTCCATGGTTACATGATTTATTTTCTCTCTCCCCCCAAACTACCCCCCCCCCCATAGCTGACATGCATTTCCACTGGGTTTTACATGTGTCATTGATCAAGACCTATTTCCATATTATTGATAGTTTCACTGGGGTGGTCATTTAGAGTCTACATCCCAAATCATATTCCCATCATCCCATGTGTTTAAGCAGTTGTTTTTCTTCTGTGTTTCTGCTCTTATAGTTCTTCCTCTGGATGTGGATAAGCGTTCCTTCTCATAAGTACCTCAGAACTGTTCTGGGTCATTGCATTGCTGCTAGTAGAGAAGTCCATTACATTTGATTTTACCACAGTGTATTAGTCTCTGTGTACAATGTTCTTCTGGTTCTGCTTTTTTCATTCTGCATCAATTCCTGGAGGTCATTCCAGTTCACATGGAATTCCTCCACTTCATTATTCCTTTGAGCACAATAGTATTCCATCACCAACAGATACCACAGTTTGTTCAGCCATTCCCCAATTGAAGGGCATACCTTCATTTTCCAGTTTTTTTGCCACCACAAAGAGTGCAGCTATAAATATTTTTGTACATGTCTTTTCTCCATGATCTCTTTGGGGGTATAAACCCGGCAGTGGTATGGCTGGATCAAAGGGCAGGCAGTCTTTTAAAGCTCTTTGGGCATAGTTCCAAATTGCCATCCAGAATGGTTGGATCAATTCACAACTCCACCAGCAACGTATTAGTGTCCCAATTTTGCTACATCCCCTCCAACATTTATTACTTTCCTTTCAGTCATGTTAGCTAATCTGCTAGGTGTGAGGGGGTACCTCAGAATTGTTTTGATTTGCATTTCTTTAATTATAAGAGATTTAGAACACTTTTTCATGTGCTTATTGATAGTTTTGATTTCTTTATCTGAAAATTGCCTATTCATGTCCCTTGCCCATTTACCAATTCAGGAATGGCTTGATTTTTTTGTACAATTGATTTAGCTACTTATATATTTGAGTAATTAGACCTTTGTCAGAGTTTTTCATTATAAAGATTTTTTTCCCCAATTTGTTGACTTCCCTTCTAATTTTGGTTGCATTGGTTTTGTTTGTAGAAAATCTTTTTAATTTAATGTAATCAAAATTATTTATTTTACATTTTGTAATTTTTTCTAACTCTTGCTTGGTTTTAAATTCTTCCCTTACCCAGATCTGACAAGTATACTATTCTGTGTTCACCTAATTTACTTATAGTTTCCTTCTTTATATTTATGTCATTCACCCATTCTGAATTTATCTGGGTGTAGGGTGTGTGATGTCGATCTAGACCCAATCTCTCCCATACCATCTTAGAATTGTAAGAATTTAAAATTTAGTTTTTATGCTAAATATGAAAATTCTATAGTAATATTGTAGTTGCTGATTTAAAGATATTATAACTTAAGTCAAGATGACTTTTAGTAACTTCATTTACAAAGAGGTAGAAAGAGTAAAAGTGGGAAAATTTAAGAAGAAGATAGAGAATTATCTAGCCTTTCACCGTAAGTGCTTCTCTGGTGTGGGGCTCAGCCCCAGCAGGGCTTGGTAATCTTCAGCCAGAGGACCAGGTGGTGTCTTCCTTCAGCAAGGAAGTCTCTTCCAGGAAAGGAAGGCCTTTTCAGAATCAATCTCTCCAGAAGCCAGGAAAAGAAGGCCAGCTACTCACCCAACAAGCCAACAGGATCCAGGGAAAAGTCCAAAAAAGTGAAGTCACAAGGTGAAGTCTCAGGATTAGACCCAAGTTGAGGATCCAAGTTGAAGGTACGCTGGACCAAAAGTTCAGGACTTTTTATAGGCCTTTTTCTATGTCACTTCCTGCCCCTTCCTCTACAGTAACCAATTGCAGTCTTTCAATTTGCCTAGTACTGCCCAAGGGGTGGTCAGTGGCCTCCAGAGTTGTCACCCACTCTGTCAAGTGATTTGTGAACTCTCCTACTTAGTGACTGGTAAGGGTACTTTAAGTTCCTGATTTGATTAAAAGTTGCTGATTGATAGGTAAAGAAAATTTGATTCACTCTTCACAGGATCAATACTATGTATTGGTTCCCAGGCAGAATTGTGGTAAGGGCTAAGCAATGGAAGATAAGTGACTTGCCCAGAGTCACACAGCTAGGAAGTATCTGAGGCCACATTTGAACCCCCAGGTCTTAATCCACTGAGCTGCCCTCAAAGGACAACTTTCTTTAGAAGGGGAGAACTTGATTTTTTTGGGATGTAATATTTGTGCTCTGAATACCTCTATTCAGAACAATTCCTGTTGTCAGTTCTGGAGCAAAAAATTGTGACTTTAATTTGCTTTGCATTTTGAGGATCATGATGATTGTATAATATAAATGAACACACGAATTTTGTTGAGTAAAAGAAATATCTTAAAGCCAGCCTTATGATTTAATTAAAAAATTTTTTTAAGCCCTCACTTTCTATCTTAGAATCTATACTCTTTATTGGTTCCAAGGCAGAAGAATGCTAAGGGCTAGACTGTCTTAAGACTTTAAACAAATTCAAAAGTGGAGAGGGGAGAGAAAAGACAAAGGATTATAATTTTCAAATGTGGAATTTTAGACTCTCATGAGACTCTTTATTTTACTGATGAGGAAATTTAGATCGGAGAGATTAAATGACTTGCCCAGTGTTATAAATGGAAAATGGATGGATGGAATGATGAATGAATGAAAGGACATTCTATCTATTGTGCCCTTTAGCTACCCACATGTATGGTAACGTCCAGGAAAGCTTTGGGTGCGATGGCAAGGTAGATGTTAATTCATCTTCTTTACTGTCATTTCCATTGATAAAACTATATCTATTTCTGACACTGAGCCAGTTGACAGTGCCAAGACCTTTGGTGGTAAGAATTTGTTTTTAAGGGGGAAGTCTTCAGTTTTTGTGACTGCTGAGGAGGTAGAGGCTTCAGCTCTCATAAGATCAATTGCCAAGTCCTATCTCTCCAAGTGTGGTTTAGTAAAAAGACAGTTGGCAAATATTTATTAGTTGCTTACCCTGTGCAAAGTGTTGGGGATGAAAAAAAAAGGCAAATTTATAGTCCCTTTCCTCAAGGAACTCATTCTAATGAAGAAGACAATATGCAAATAACTATGTATGTACATGTAGTATATACATGGTGTAAATGAAGGGTAACCTTGAAGAGGAAGGTCCTGGTTTGGGGAGAGAGAGAGGAGCTGTTGGAAAATCAACCTACAGAAAGAAGGATTTGAACTGAATCTTGAAGGAAGCCAAGAAATCCAAGAGACAGAGAAAAGGATAGACAGCATTCCAGGCATGGGGAGGACCAGTAAAAATACTTGGAATTGGAACGTTTAATGCAAGGAATAGCAAAGGAGGCCCGTGACACTGGATTGCAGAGGATATGGAGTGGAGCAAAGTATAAGAGAATGGAAAAATAAGGAAGGATTACTTTTTGAAGGCCTTTAAAGGCCAAACTGAGTTTTATATTTTATATTTATATTTCCCTTAAAATATTTTATCTATATATTTTATATTTGATTTTGGAAGTAATAGGAAGCCACTGGAATTTATTGAACAGGGTGGTAACCTGATTAGACCTGTGTTTTAGGAAGATCACTTTGACAGTGGAGTAGAGGATGGATTTGAGGCAGGAAGATCAATCAGAGGGCTGTTGCAATAGTCTAGGCATGAGGTAATGAGTCTTCATCAGGATGGTGGCTGCTTGGGTAGATAGGAAATATATATGAAAAATATGATAGTATAAATGACTAGACCTGGCAACAGGTTGGATATGTGAGCTGAATTAGAGTGAGGATAAATCACGGTTTTTTAGCCTGGTTGGCTGTGAGGTTGTGTACCCATAACTATGATAGGGAAGTGCAGAAGGGGGAAGATTTTTTGGGGAAAGATAATGAATTATGTTTTGAGTATGTTGAATTTGAAATGTCTACTAGATGGTCAATTCGAGATGTCCATGAGGCAGTTGTTGATGTGAGATGTTAGGATTGGACTCATAAATCTAAGAATCATATGCCTTGAGATCATTGAACTCATGGGAGTGGATGAGATGATCAAGCTAGATAATACAGATGGATAAGAGAAGGTCCCACAGGACAGAGCCTCGGGGGACACTCAAAATTAATAGATCTTTTTTTGTTTAAGCCTGTACCTACTATGTATTGACTTCAAGGCAGAAGAGTGGTAAAAGTTACACAATGGGGGTTAAGTAAATAACTTGTCCAGGATCACACAGCTGGAAAGTGTTTGAAGCAAGATTTGAACCCAGAAACTTCATTCTTTAAGTCTGGCTCTCAGTCCACTGAGCCACCTAGATGCCCTCAATTGGTATCTTTAATGAGGATCCAGGAAAGGAGACTGAAACAGTTAGGAGAGGAACCAGAAGAGAATAGTGTCACAAAAACCCAGAGAGGAGAGTATTCAGGAGGAGAGGATGATCAAAAGTGTCCATACAGCAGATAAGTCAAGAAGTATGAGGACTGAGAAATGACCACTAGCCTTGGCAATTAAGAGACCACTGGTGAACTTGGAGAGAGAAATTTCAGTTGGTTAGTGAAGTCAGATGCTAGATTTCAGTGTTTACAATTGAATGAATGAGAGGAGAGAAAGAGGGAGACATTGATCATAGACAGCTTTCTCAAGAAACTTGGTCATTAAAAGAAGGAAATAAGTGACAGTAGCTAGGAACCAATATGGAAAGGGTTGTTAGAGATACAATGAGAAAAGTAGGGAGCCAGGTCTTAGGGAAAACCAGAAAGTGGAGGGAATGAGACAAGAAAGCCCTAATGACTGTGGTATCACAGCCTCAGAATCAGTGTTATATTTAGGCAACTGCAGGTGCAAGCACTTTCATATGAGATTTTCAATTTTGGATTATAGAAGATTTGTGGAGTCCTCTTTAAACACAGATTAATCAAAGTCATTAAGGTCTCTTTAGATATGTATTTTTTAAATGATACCTTGGGTTGAAATTTTTTTTTTTCCCTTCTAAAGTCAAGATAATGATTGTCATCCCCTTTGGAGGCATGTTTATATGACTATTTTTTTTATTAGACATATTGAAGGGAAATCCAGATTTTAAAAAATAAAGAGAAGACAATTTCTATTATTGTTAACTTCCAAGAAAATTAGTTTCTCAAGTTCATGCCAGGATTCTTGCAGAGAGAAGTGTGGGAAAGAGAAAGAAAAGCAAATAACACCAAACTATATAAAGCTAAGTAGAGAGAGGCAGATTGAAATTGTATGTTTGATTCTCTCTGGAAAGTAAACTTAGAACCCCAAAAGAAGATTTTCTTTCCACCACAAATTGGAAACATTTGAATTCAACTAAGTTTTGTTCATATTTTCAGCTCCATAACCTATCTTTGCACTTACAACAGTGGCATGCGACAATGACTTTCCCCAACCCAAATATTTTCCAGATTTTCTTTCATTTTCTCTGCAAAATCATCCTCACTGTGAACTCTAAAAGCAGCTGTTGCTACAGTTGGAAGTATCTTTCGTAAAAAAGATACAGAAGTCTGCCTTTTAAAACAGTGATGGTTTAAAGAAATAATATGATTTTTTTCTAATAGGCAGGAAGGAAGCTTATTAGCAGTGATGGTGCCTTTTTGAGGAGTGAGTCTCTTAATAAATGCTGAGCTTTGGAGCAGAAAAACTTCTTGGGGCCCCTTCTCTCATACTAAGTATCCCAGGCTTCTGGCATGCATAGACTTCTCAGCAAGTAGATGGCAATAGTGATCACTGCCTGCCCCAAACTCTGTAGAGATTCTTTGTAAGTTAGGCAAACACTTTGAATTTTATATTTCTTCAAACGATACTGGAGGATGATAAGTGTCTTTGTTGGAGACAACTTCAGGGAAGCGACTGTGCCAGACTGGATCTGTAATCTTTTGAGGATGAAGGATAAGTGGGTCAAGGATAAAACTATGGTGCTCTTTATTTCTCTCTGTCTTTCTCTTAGGGAAGAGGGATTGGGAAAGTACGAGGGAAGGGGAAACAATGGCACCACCTCAGGCTGTCTCCTAAACCATTCCTTAACTTCTCAAAGAACTCAAAATTCCTTTGAAAAGAAATGGCATATTATTACTTTTTCATAATACCCTATTTCTTCCCTGTCTTAATCCCTGAATCTTCCCAAAAACCCACTTAATTAATTAACTAATTAAGAATATTTTTCCATGGTTCCATGATTCATGCTCTTTCCCTCCCCTCCTCCAGCCAATGAGCAATTCCACTGGGTTTTACATGTATCATTGATCAAGACCTAGTTCCGTATTATTAATATTTACAATAGAGTGTCAATCCTTGAATTTTCAATACTTTTGGTTGAACTTCCCTACAAATTTCCTTTTCTCTTGAATTTCCTTCTTGGGGAATATATACACTAAATCATTTTCTCCTCTGGTGGGGGCAAGCCTTGTTATTTAAGAGAATTGGGAGGAAAAAGATCTATTTTTAAAAATATATAATGTATATCTGCTCAAACCAGTTTAGTTCTTCCAAGTATATTTTCTAAGCGAATGGTCAGTTTTAGAGTAGTGTTTTTGTTGTGTATGTTAGCATAATTCTTCAGTTTTGGGAAATGACACCCTTTCAGCTTGCATATTGACTTAGAAAATCACAAATTAACATTATCTATGCTGTACTTTAAAATTTTAATTTTGTTAAATATTTCCCTAGATTTTCTTTTGGTTTGGGCTAAAGTAGAATGTTTCACTGGCCTCTTGCAGTGGCCATGAATTTGGCACCTCTGGTTGCAGGCTTCTTAACTCTAAATTAATGTCAAATTAGAAGTTGACTCTCTACTCCCATCACCATATGTTTCATGGCATAGGAAAAGAAGAGTGACAGAACTTGGCAGTGGTGTGAGATAATTTCTCTTGTGACATTTTGCCTAATATAATGCATTGGATGAACTACTGACATTATGCAAACGAGAAAATCACTCATCAGAAAATGTTCTCAACAATTGAACCAGTTGTGAAACATATTTTTTGTTTTAATACATATCTGCTCTCCTCATTGGTTTCCATGCCCCAAACATCCTTCTGTTCTCATGCTCTAAGATGAAGTTTAAAGGTAAATACATCAAAAACAGTGCAGAGGTAATGAATGTGATGGCATATTGGATTTGAGGACTTCCCATGGAGCCTTTGGCTCTAGAGAAGGGAAGGACACACATGCTCTGGTCCCTTGCGGAAGGGCATGCTGACCAGAGATTTATGGTTGCTGGGTAGGTTGTATAGGAGGAGGTCATTGTGCCAAGGCAGATTGGCAACCAACCCAGGAAAAGCCACCTACTCTATGAGCCAAAAGGAGCAAGAAGCGAAGGCTTCCATCCTACCCAACATGGGGACCAAGAAACTTTCACATGAAGGTCTGCTGCTGATCCCTTCTTCAAATAGTTGTCAAATGCATTCTTTGTTCAGTTGCAAGGCACTGTGCTTGGTGCTGGGGGTAGGGAGGGGAGTTCATAGTGAGAATATTTTGACCCTACTAGTCTCTGATGTTTAGGGAGATTATTGTCTACTACTGAAGTTATAGTAACAGGCAGATGGTACCGGCTGATGGAGCTTAAGGTGATAGGAATATTGATTTCAGCTTTAAAGGGGGAACTAATATTTTATGATTTGGGGCCATTGGAAGTAAAGAGATTCCAGGAAAATGAGGGACTGAAGAGTAGGCAGAGTATGGTTTAGGTTTAATAAAGCACTTTGAGGCACACAGAGGAATGAAGACTGTTATATGCCTAGAGTTTGGGGTGTCAGGATAGGGGCGGGACTTGAAGATGATGTTGAAAGGAAGTTGTTGAAAATTGTGAATCACATCAAGAATATAAATTAAAACAAAAATGAAATTCTGGAATTTGTTTTTTCCCAAAAGTATATTCTGCAGTTTTATATCTGCCATATGAGATCTATTTCTTGGTACTCCACATAAGATGACAAATTATTCTATGGGGACCAGATATTTAGAGGGAAGATAAAATTGGTTAGATAACATATTTTTGGACTAGAATATAGTACCAGACAAAAATTCTGGGAAATTTAAAGGGCATATTTGCTTGATATTTGGTTTTCATCTTGCCTTGATTTCTAAAGCCTTCTGATTAGCCTCCCTGACTCAAGTCTGTCCTCACTCTACCCCATCCTCCACTCAGCAATCAAAGTGATCATCCTAAGCACAAATCTGATTATGTCACTTCCTTACTCAATAAACTCCCATGGCTCCCTGTTGCCTCCAAGAACAAATATAACATCTTCTCTTTGGCTGTTAAATCCCTTCAAGTCCTGGCCTCTTCTGACCTTTCCAATATTCTTTCGCCCTATTCTTCTTTATGTACACTATGATCCAGTGACACTTATCTCCTTGCTATTATTCTTTGTACAAGACTTTCCATATTTTAATTCTGTTTATTTTCACTGGTCTCCTTGCCTGGAATTGGAATTCTCTCCCCACTCATTGTTGCCTGTTGGCTTCCTTCAAGTGTCAAACAAAATCCCACCTTCTTTAGAAGCCTTTCCTAGTCCTTTTTAATGCTAATACCTTTTTCCTATTGATTATTTCCATTTTTTCCTATATATCTTGTTTATACATAATTATTTCAATGTCTCCTCATTAGACTGTGAGCCCTTGAAAGCAGGGACTGTTTTCACTTTTTTATTTTTGTTTTTTTGTATCTCTCCAGTACTTTGCATAGTTTCTGTCATATAGTAGGTGCTTTATAAATGCTTGTCACTTGACTAAAGAGCTCTTAGATTTTAAAAATCTACACTTTCTATATCTCCCCATTTCCTTTCCCTTGAGAATTTTCTCCATTTATTTAACTCCTTTGAATATTGTATACATTTGTCTGTTTAATCAAATCAGATCATGGCATAGTACAAAGAATACTGAATTTAGAGCCTGAGAACCCAGGTTAAAACCTGGCTCTGCTACTTAATATCTTACTACTTACCATTAAACCAAAGAAGTTATTTGACCTCTCTCTGCCTCAGTTTCCTTATCTCTCAAATGAGAGGATTAGATCTGGTGGTCTTTAAGGTTCCCTTCAGCTTTAAGTCTATGATTCCATCATCTTCTTATCTTTAAGATCCCTTCAATCTAGGGGCTATAGGATTTCATGATATGAAGCATCACAGATATTTATTTATAAAAATAATACAAATATGGTTCAGAGGAGGAAGAGGAGGAGGAAGAAGAGGAGAAGAGAAGAGAGAGGGAGGGAAGATAGAAAAGAGAGAAAGAGGCAGATAGAAATCATGAAAATAAGAAAGCTATTTTTTAAGATTTTATTTATTAGTTTAAATTTTTTTTTCCGTGGTTACATGATTCATGTTCTTTCCTCCCCTCTTCCTCCCTCTTCTCATAGCTGACAAGCAATTCCACTGGGTTATACATATATTATCACTTGATATCTATGTCCATATTATTCATTTTTGCAATAGAGCAATCTTTTAAAACTAAACCCTCAAATCATATTCATATAAATAAGTGATAAATCATATATTTTTCTTCTGCATTTCTATTTCCACAGTTCTAAGAAAGCTATTTTAGATAATATCTAAGGTCCTTCCTAGCTTATATATTACATGATTCTAAGGAGGTGGCAATTGAGATAGAGCTTGAAATATACTTACTATTTCAACAAATGTTGTAAATAGGAATTAGGGAGGGAATCCTAGTCAAAGTGAGAACAGCGTTAGTGAGGGGTGTATATTGGGGAAGGAGGAACTGTCCCGTTTGGCTAAAGTGCAAAGTATATGCAGGGTAGAAAGTGGGAAGCTAGGTTTTATAGAGGACTTAATTAAAAAAATTAATCATAGGAGATTTTTCAATTAATTAATTAATTTAAAATAAAGCCCTTACTTTCCGTTTTGGAGTCAATAGGCAGAAGAGTGGTAAGGGTAGGCAATGGGGGGTCAAGTGACTTGCCCAGGGTCACCCAGCTGGGAAGTGTCTGAGGCCAGATTTGAACCCAGGACCTCCCATCTCTAGGCCTGGCTCTCAATCCACTGAGCTACCCAGCTGCCCCACCCTTCCTGATTTTTAAAATTTGAATTTGCTGAAAATTAATTAAGTGCCCGTTCTACATTTACTTTTGTTTAAAAAAAATTTTAATTTTAATGACAAATTTCCAAATAATTTTTCCAAAGTTATATGATCCATATTATCTCCCTCCCTTCTTCCCTTCCCCCTCCCAGAACTGACAAGCAATTTAATCTGGGTTATACCTGTATTATCACACAAAACATATTTCTATATTATTCATTTTTGTATACACTTACCTTATTTGGAACAAGTCCATAACCATAGCTTCATTATAGACTGGATGGTATCCTCCCCAGGTTATCCCAGGCAGATGCCATCTACCTAAAAGGACCTCAGATGTCTTGTTTTCTGGGGACCAGATTAGCTTGGTACAGAGAGAAGTTCATCACTAGAGACCTAGCCAGAACAACCTACAAATCCACCTAATAAGGTATCTGCAAGTGGGTATCTAAAGACCTCTTTATTTGTGTGAAGAGAATACATTCTGATGAAATAACACAATTTGTAAAAATATTGAAATATTCAGATTTTAGAATATTGATTTTATGAGGAATATAACTATCACTAACCCCAAATTTTATTTATATGGTAAACAGACTGTATTATATAAATTATATACATTTTATTATAAATCATATATAGAGATATAAATAAATAAAATTTAAAATTTTCCTTTAACAGATATTTCATTGACTCTACTTGCCTCCCTCTTATGAGAGGGAGAAAGGAACAGCGAGGGAAGGAACAAAACCACTGTGGCAAATATATAATGGTTAAATAAATTCTTATGTTGACTGTGTGCAAAAAATAGAAGAAAAACACAGAAGAAAAACATTTCCTTGATCACATGGTTCAGTGAGGATATGATTAGGGATGTAGATTCTAAACAATCACTCTAGTGCAAATATCAATAATATGGAGCTAGGTCTTGATCAATGACACATGTAAAACCCAGTGGAATTGCTTGTTGGTTTTGGGAGTGGGGAGAAAGGAGAGAGGAGGGGAAGGGAAGAACATGACTCATGGAACAACAGGCAAACAACCCAAATTAAATAAATAAATAAACTTAGAAGCAATAAATAAATAAAAAATAAATGTTTTCAGTCTGTACCCTGAGTTTATCACCTCTCTGTCAGGTGTTGTATCCCAGACTTTCTTAAACTTCGTGTGTGTGTGTGTGTGTGTGTGTGTGTGTGTGTGTGTGTGTGTGATAGACCCTTTTGGAGATGCTATCATTGTTTCACTTTCCTATTTCCTATTTCCTTCTAATTGGTTTTCTGATCTAAGTTGCCATATTTTAATCAAGCCTCCCTTCAAGATAATTCTATTTGACGTCATGGACTTTAAGGAAGCTGAATTATAGGAAAGATACCTGCTCCTATTCTTAAAGTAGAGTTAAGAGATTTGTATGAAGATAGGTGGTAGAATTAGTATTGAACATTTGAGTTCCAAATCTCATTTTCCCACAAAGCCTTTCATGGGCCTCTACCAAGATTCCCACAAGATGTGTGGTCAGCGTTACTCAGAATCCTTCTAGAGTTGGCAGAGGACATGGGCAGAGAAGCTGGGTTGGGAGGAGAAAAGAAAGCAGAAAACCTAAACTTCTTAATACTTACTGTTGAATCCATTACTAAAAGAGTCAGAAATGATGTTTAGAACATGAAGTTCATAGTGACTTTTTCAGCCCAATACACTTTCCTGTCCTGTCTTGGGGCAGGTGCATTTTTTTAAAGCTAGGTTAATGTTTTCTGAGCTGAAAACTCTTTAGGAGTGTTGCTTATGGGATACAGAGACTGATTTTTAGCAATTATAATTTTTGGGGGCAGAGCGAAGTCATTATAAAGTCCTTTATGTGTTTTTATAGTCATGCTTTGTTTGGATTCACTAACATTGTTTTTATAGACTTTTTTTTCTGTTTCTCACATGTATATTAGATGTGTTAATATTGTTTTTATAGTCACATTTTGTTCTGTTTCTTATATACATTATGGATGCATTAGTTTTATTACCAGTGCAACATTAGGATATTATATGACCATTCAGGATTTCATTGGCAGAATTGAAATTTGAATGTTTGAATAATTTGTCTGGAAAATATAATTTGGGGAAGGGCAGGAGTGTTTCAATTCAGAGCTGACATTTTATTGTCAAAATATGGGAACTGATAAATGATAAAAATATAAATTATAAAATAAATAAACTAATAAATGTGCTACAACAAAAAGCTTTAATGGTTCCTTAATCTTCCCTGAAAATGGAGCAAAACAGACCCTTGAGTGTGGTTAAGTATGTAGTTTTTGTATATATACAGAGAGCTTTCTTTCAAAGCCAGGTGCAAGTCTGAAGGGACTCTTGGATGAATCAGAGGTTTTATGTTACTTGAGTATCAACATCTGTAGAAATAGATGGACCTTAGATGTGGTAAACACTTAAGAACACATGTGCAATTCCTCTTGTGAAAGAGATCAAGGGTAATGGTGATATAGGCAGTCTTCTTCCTTTGGGTTGTGGGTGAGGGGTTGAGAGTTTGGTTTTTGAGATATTACTTGGCAAAAAGCAAGTTTTAGGTTGCCCAGTGTACCCCAAGGACTCCTTTCCAGAGGAGAGCAAATCAGAAGGAAGCCCTGTGGGTACTATTCAGATAGGCAGTGCAGGCTTAGCTCTAACGATGGCTAACACCGTCACTTCCCCAATTTCTGGTGTGTGTGTGTGTGTGTGTGTGTGTGTGTGTGTGTGTGTGTCTAGAAGAGTAGGACAAGGACATAAACCATAGAGACAAACAGAGACACTTATGATATAGCAGAACAAAGTGATGGACTTAGAATTGGGTCCAAGATTCAAATCCCATCTCTGGTACTTATTACTAATGTGACCTTGACCAAGTCACTGTTCTCTTTGGTTATGAAATGACATGATTGTACTAGGTGATATCAAAGGCTCTTCTTGCCCAAAGTAATTTTTCCTTTGCTGCTTGTTACTACATTTGGATTTGCTGAAGGTAAATGAAGAGTACCCACTGTGTCTTCTCTTATTTGCAACCTCTTTGTTGAGTTCCATGAAAGCATTTTCTCTCTATTATTTCCCTGCCTTCTTCTAGGCAGGTCTTTCTTACGTATAAAAACAGCAAACTTTTCTCAGGGATGTTTAGTGAGGAAGGAATGCACTACCTCTTGAAGCAGCCCATTCCACTTTGGGATCAACTTTAAGCATGTCCTCAGTCAGCGAAGCAACCCAGTGGGGAGAGCATTGAACATGGAGTCAAGAAGACCTGAATTCACATCCAGACTCAGACTCTTCCTGGCTGTGTGACTCTGGGCAAGTCATTTAACCTCCATTTGCCTCAGTTTCCTCATCAGTGGAGATAATAATAGTATTTACCTCTCAGGAGCGTGACGAGGATCAAGTGAGATAATAATAAAGAACTTAACATAGTACCTGGCATACTGTAAGTGTTATATAAATGTTAACTTTATTACTATTAAATATTAGAATATTTCCCTTAGCATCAAGGCTTGTTTACCAATTGTTCTTAGTTTTTCTGCCCTCTGGTTTCAAGCAGAACCAGCTTAATCTTTCTTCTGAATGGCAACTAGGGAGCAGCAGCTTCAAATACTTGAATACAACTATGATATTTTCCCTGACCCTAAAGACTTAGAGCTTGTTTCATTTTATTGAATTTGTACCCCCAGAACCTCAAACAGTGCCTGTCCTGTCCTGTAAGTAGGTTCTTAATAAATGCTTGTTTTTTTCAGAGATTGACAATATTTAGCCTAGAAAATCATTCCCTTCAACTAGTTATTGTATGGCATGATTGTTCCACCACCTTGGTCATCTTCTGGACGTCATTAACTTGTTTATGTCTACTCTTTGAAATTGCATTGAGGGGGCAGCTGGGTAGCTCAGTGGAGTGAGAGTCAGGCCTAGAGACGGGAGGTCCTAGGTTCAAATCTGACCTCAAACACTTCCCAGCTGTGTGACCCTGGGCAAGTCACTTGACCCCCATTGCCCACCCTTACCAATCTTCCACCTATGAGACAATACACTGAAGTACAAGGGTTAAAAAAAAAAATTGCATTGAACAGGACCTTCTTCACCATTTCTAAGAACTGTAGCTTCTCAGACATCTGAGGCATTTTCATAATAATTCTCTGGTAGGTTTTTCTCATTTTCTTCCTTGTCCTCCTCTTCCCTTCACCATTTCCCTCCCCCTAAATAATAGGGAAAATTTATTGCTTGTCTTTGGGCGTGGAATTACTTTGTGAATGTGAATGGTATGTGTTGAGAGGGAGAATCATGGATATAGTTGCTCATACCAGTTTTGGAGTATTGATGTTGCTGTAAAGTATGGAATGCCACATAATGGTCACATAATTGGAGGTACCATGAGTAATTTTATAAAGCACAATTGAAATATGAAGAAAGTATGGTACTGGCAACAATTATGAATTGGCCCCTGTACTCAGCAGGTGGCTAGTCTTTTATTATTTTTTACATATATTATATATATATTTATGTATATTACATATATTTTACATATGTATTTTTACATATATATTATATATATTACATACATTACATATATAAAAACAATTTCCTTCTATTACTATATATGCTGTATTTTGTAGACTGCTTTTTTTATTTATGAAATCAGATTTCAGTTCACTCCAATAAACAGTTAAGCGCCTGCTATGTTTAAGGATCTGTGTGCTAAGTACAAAATGCTGGCGAGTGCTCTGATTTTTTGTTGTTGTCATTTGGTCTCCTTTCCATGATCAACTTTCCTTAAATAATTTTTTTAATCCTAAAATTAAAATCTGATTTTGAAGATAGGATGTTTCTCTGAAACAATAATACAAATTCCTTTGTATGTCTAACTGGTGTTTAATTTGCCAAGTTATTTTAGGTGCTAGAGTGATTGATGAATCAATCAATTAATAGTCAACAGGTGGGGAGGGGGTGGTTGCAGCTAGGTAGCTCATTGGATAGAAAGTCTGGCCTGGAGATAGGAGGCCCTGGGTTCATATATGGACTCAGACCCTTCCTAGCTGTGTGATCCTGAGCAAGTCACTTAATCCCAGTATCTTAGTTCTTACCACTCTTCTGCCTTGGCACCAATACTTAGTATCTATTCTAGGACAAAAGATAAGGTAGTTGTTGATTTTTAATAGTTTTTTAGATTTTATGGTTTTAATGGTTTTTAATAGGCATTTAATAGGTCAACAGGCATTTGATTGCCTACTATATGCCAGCTGCTGTGTTAGGCTCAACTTTTAAATGAGACCCCCAGAATTCCAAATAACACATTTCCCACTGAGATCCGGCAAAAAAAGATCGGTCTTTTTTTTCAGTGGATCTGTAAACATAGTCAACTTCTAAATTGCAGGAATTTGGGGATAAAAGAAAAGGATAAAACTAGTTGCATTGACAAAAAGCCAATTTGGGGCAGTCTCCTATTGGCATAAGAGTGTACATTCAAAAACAAATGCATTCAACTCAATTTCAACTCCCCATAGTTCAGTCAACTGCACCTCAAAGTTCAAATTTGGATCTTCATGATCCAGTGAAGGCTCTTCAGGCATCTTCATGGTGCCTTCACCAAATAGGTTCGTCGTCTGGATTCTGGGGAGATGGCAAAATCCTTATCCTGAAATTACTCTCAAAAGAATTTAAACTTTACATTATAGATTATAAAACATACATTTCCTTCTAAGAATGATACAAAAGTGAAACAATCCCTGTCCTTAAGGTTCACAAGTAAATACAGGATTTTACAAAATAAATGTAAAATAATGGGAGAGGGACACACCCAAACCTGAGAAGATCAAGAAAAGCCTCTTTAGATGATAACACAAACTGAACCTTGAAGGGAAATTGGTTTCTAAGGGAGGATTTGAACCCAGGTCTTCCTATCTCTATCTCCATTTCCTTTTCCTGTATTCTGTGTATGTTAAATAAATGCTGATTGCTTGCTTGCTTGCTTGACTGGCATGCAGTGTGAAGACCAGTTGAAAGTGGGTCAGAAATTTGACAAGAAGAGTCTTAGATATCATCTAGTCCAATCACATCATTTCATGACCAAGGAAACTGAAAAACCAAAGAGAACAGTGACTTGGTCAAGGTCACACTAGTAATAAATACCAGAGATGGGATTTGAACCCCAGTTCCAATTCAAAGTCCATTGTTTTGTTCTGCTACAGTCTTGGTGTTTCTATCCATGTTCATGGTTTGTGCTACTCTTATAGGCTCATTCACAAAAACACAGGCAGACATATGACATCCTTGAGCAAAACCAGCAAAAGAATGGGTCATTAGTTAGATGAATTAGAGATCGTAAAGTGGGGCAAGTAATTAAAGTGTAGAAGATGGTATAAAGTTGAGCTGATTAGAGTTGAGATTCTGAAGGGGAGTCAAGTGACCTGGGGAAATAGACAGGTGGAAGGATTGAAGGTTAGGGTAGAAAATAGAGAATAAATTTAGATTGGGTGAGATACAGGGCAAGACCCAAGGACATCTTTAGGAATTAGTTCAGGAAGAAATATCTATTCTAGACTCTTTCTTACTTTGTTTTTTTCCATGATGTAGAGGAAAACTGTATTTGAAGTCGGAGGAAACCTGAATGAATCTTGACTCCAACACTTTCTAAGTCAGTTTAGTTCCCTGACCCTCAGTTTCTTTGTTTAAAAAAATGGATATTCTAATACTTGGACTGCTCACCTCAAGAGGGTTGTTATAAAGAAAGTCATTTATAAACCATTTGTCATAGAAATGTGCATTATATAGATTTGTTATTATCTTGTGTATTAGGGACATTTTGCTTAGCTAGATTTTCCCCCAAAGGAAGCATTATTACTTTAGTTTCACCTTTTTTGTATGCCAATTTCTTGATGCATTCCCCTGGCATGCATTCATTTCCAAGCCAAATGTCTGGTTCACCTTTTATTCTACGTTTTTTAATGGGAACCACAGAAAATATTCAAACCATTAATAAGCAATGAAGAACATCTGTTGTAGAGAACACTAAATATTTAATAACCCTGCTAAATTAATGGGTATTTTCAAATTGCCTTGACCACAAAAACAGTGTCGAAATTGAAGTGAGCTGAAAATATTTACACATCCTATGTGAGTAATTTAAAGGTCAGCCTTGCTTTGTTGAGTCGAGAAATGACAGAATCTTCATGCACTATTCAGTTTTAGACTGTTAATGAAACAGATTTCTTTTCTTTTTTGGAGATGGTAACAGAATTTTCCATTCAGCCGAGCTAAGAATTACAGAGAGAGAATGAAAGATGATTAATAACGTCAACTTTCTCCTCTTTAAACCGCTTTCTACTATTAATATCCTGAAGTATTGAGTGCCGATAGCATAATGTTTTGTGCCCACACCCTCCTGTAACCCTGATGATTTGTTTCTCTGGAAACTGAAAAATTAGTGATCTAGAATAGGAAAAAGAGGGAAATAATTCTGGGAGGTAAGGCAGTATGACTCAAACCTATTAGAGGAATATCCAAATCGTAAGAACATCTGTGGCTATTTGAGAAGGAATTGCTCAACAAGAGAGACCTTAGACTCATATGTTTGAATAGTTTAAGTTATTTGAATGAGTCTTACTTCAGTTTTACATGAAACAGTTTAAAACAGCAAGGGTTGGCATTCTGTTACGACTCCTGGCTTTGTTAAATATTCAATGATTAATGATTTTACAGATGAGGAAACTGAAGCAAACAGGGTTAAGGGACTTGTTCAAGGTCACACAGCTAGTACATGTCAGAAGCCAGATTTGGACCCCTGAAGATGAGTCTTTCTGACTTCAGACTCAACACTCCATCCACTGTACCACCTAGCTGACATTTAGTTAATATTTAATAAATGCTACTTGACTTGACAAAACGGGATGGAGATTTCACTAATCATCATGATGAATGTGTTTTCCCTGGGATCATTTCTACTAGTGTTCAACAAACTGGGAGATGGTGTTTGTACTGATAATTCTTTTCCTTAGTTGTGCTTCATTTAATTACCCAGTATTTAAGAAGGTATTAAATAAAAAGACCAAAATATTTACCCTTCATTAGCAAAGAGTGAACACAAGCACAATCGATCATATTGCCAGTCCTAGCAAAACATTTCTCTATGTTAATTAGTCCCTATTGGGAGAGTGTCCATCAGGGAAATAATTCATTGATGTAATCTTTGGGTAGTTGACTGATGTTGATGGACTTTGTAAAGCTTGAGAGTTATAATCAACAGGTTGCTGCTGGTGAGGGAAGGGAAAGAACATGAGTCATGTAACCATGGGGAAATACCCTAAATTAATTAATTAAATAAATTAAAAAAAATAGAAACTAGGTTCTTCTAGTATTCCATCTCTACACTTTTGTATAGTAAACTTTCATTTTGACACATGAAAAGGGCTCCCCTTGCCCACTCTAGTCATGGGACTGACTAAATTGCTCTGAACCCCTGTAAAATGATGGAGTTAGACTCAGTGATCTTTGAGGCTTCTTTCAGCTCAGACTTGCATTCTGTGGTTCATTGATTCTATTTTACTTGGGTCTTTGAATAAGACATTTAAAAATATTTTTTAAAACCCTTACCTTCCATATTAGAATCAATACTACCTATTGGTTCCAAGGCAGAAGAGTGGTAAGAGCTAGGCATTGGGGGTTAAGTGACCTGCCCAGGGTCACGGAGCTAGGAAGTGGCTGAGGCCAAATTTGAACCCAGGACCTCCTGTCTTTTGGCCTGGCTCTCAATTCAGCAAGTCATCTCATTGCCTCCGAATAAGATTTATTCTTAAACTCACCACTCAACCTGAATGATTACCCAGGCTGTCAATTTGCTGATTCTTGTCACCAGTGATGCTTTTCACCATTACCTAGATTAGTCAGTTCAGCTGGAAATCTGATTTTCCAGACTTCTGAATCAGTATGCAAGAGGCAGTTTGTAACTTGATTTAGAAATCTAATCTGGTCTGGGTTTTATGGATTTTTGTTCTACTTAATATCAAACACTAAAATAGCAAGGCAGTAAAGACAAATCTATTCAAGGAAATAGAATGTTTTAATCATAAAACTGTCCGGTTTTGAAAATGGACTCTCCTGTTGTTACAAGATGCTGAATGGTCTAACAGGATTTGTAGATGAGTTTGAATTACAAATTGTCATAATGACTAAGAGGCATCACTGCCTAAAGAATGAGAGTGTTAAAAATGGTAATTTCTTCAGATGTTTTTCTGCGATAAATGCAGGCCATTTACTCTTCATGACACAAGAAGAATCGCATTGTTGTTAATAGTCCCCAGGAGTATTTGTACTTAGATATGAAATTTTTTTATCTTTTTTTTTTTTTTTTAAAGGAATGCTGGGGGAAAAAAATTGCTGTTAAGTCATAAAGAAACAAATGTCCTTTCTCCAAAGCAGTCTGGGAACTAAAGGAAGCTAGCAATCCATTGTACATTAAATATGCTTCATATATGATTCCCTGCATTTGATCTCTACTAGTCATTCAGTGAAAACAAACACTACCCCGAGAGTATTCTCATTGTCCTTTCCTCCATATTCTCTGTAGACCAGCTGAATTGGTCTACTAGATTGCCTGAATGTATCATGATCTTACCCTTCTTACCATGGTTAAGTTTTCTTTCAGACCTCACAATGCACTGGCTTTTGTACTATTCTCAGGCATTATGTAGCACCTGTTTACTGTAATAGGTGTTTGCAAACTCCATGAGAACAAGGACCATCTTATCTAAACTGTTTATCTCCAAAAGTATCCATCACAGGACCCTACCACTTGAACTTAATAAATATTTGTTGAATGGATCAAAAAAATGAAGAAATGGCCTAGTTTTCTCCTGGCTAAAGTTTTTTCCATTTCTATTTTATTTTATCCTCTCCCTCCACATACTTTTATTCCTTTATTTCCCTTAGTGTTTATCTTCTTAGGGATTAGTGACTGTATTTGTGAATTTGTGTATGTGTAAAATTGGGTCTTCTGCTGCCCTTTCCTGTTTTTAGTGGCAATTCCTCAAGTCTATTACAAAAGCTTCCTTTGTCAGGAGATGGTGATGGTGGAGTGGTGCTGGTGGTGGTGGTAGTGGTAGTAGTACTTCTCTCCTGTCCTACCTTATTTCTTTCTTGCTTCATCATTATGAAACCTAATCTATTTTTATTGGTCTTTGCTTCCATCTTGGGCATTATTAGATCATGTTTATTTTCAGTCCTTTTAAGATACTTCTTTTTAAAGTCTTTTAAACATTTCTTTATAAACATAATTCTCCCAGCTCGAAGATACACTTGTGCCATGCAACTTTTAGTCTGAATTCTTCCTTCTTCCCAGGTCCAGCCTTTATACAAATAAAGTCTCTTGGGTTCTCATCCCCTTTCTCGTCCCTTCCCATTTTTCAGGAGAGAGTCTTCCTTGGCTGTACCTTGGAAATCTTCTTTCTTATTGATTCTTCTCCTCCTCCATATTTACCGAATTCTCAAGCACTTTCTTTGCTGAGTTCAAATAAACAGAACATTAGCCCTTGATGTGTTTACGAATTGTAGTGGTGTAATTTAATGAACATTTATTAATGGTCTACTATTATGTGCTAGTCAGTGGGGATACAAAGGGAAACACACACACACACCACCACCACCACCACCACCACCACCAAATCCTGCCTTCAAAGAGTCTACATTTTACTGAAGGATGCAAAGAGGGGAAAATGATATACATTGGCTTATTGTTTGCATGACAATTCAAGATATTTAATAACATGGGAAAAGCAAATATAAAACCATAAGCATAAGGAGTGAAAGCTTTAAATGATGAGAAGGGAAAACTTTTTTTCATCCCAGTGGGGAAAATAATACTTTTCTATACTTGCCCACAAGTTGGCCATTTTCTATCCAGTGAATGTTTGATTGTCTTCAATAATGTAGGCTTGTTTTTGTCTTTTTTAAAAAAATCATACAAATATCTGAATATAATATTTTTCTTTTTCAGGGAATGTGAATGAAAAATCTTTACTTCCAGAATATTCTTTTTGTAGGCCATTCACTAAGTTATGTGTCTATGAAAGGGAGAAATATATTCAAAGAGGTCATGACTCTCTCTCTCACCCCCAATGGCCTGGGCACAGTTCCACTTTAAACTTAACATCTGGGCTCTGGGTTCCCTGTCTAGGTTTGTTTTGTCTTCCTGTCATACTTGTTAAGTTAGCTTGCTGACAGGATATGTAGGCATGCAACCGTAACAAAGTGAATTATTGCTAATGATAGCTTATGCATGATGCTCTTTCAGATTATAATGTTTGTTTTGGTTCCTGTGCTGCAGTCCTACTTGTTTATAATTGAATATCAGCCCATAGAAATTTTAATTGTTGTCTTTCTCTTTTCTCCACGCTGATTGTTTATGTTTAAAGTTATGGTTTTGATTAGGTGTACACATGTGTGTTCTCCACCCTCTTCTTACCACTTCCTTTGGTAAATCAGTAAAAACTGTTACTTGCTTTTTTTTTTTTTTTGCAAAAATTTCATTGTTTCATAGGTATGGGGAAGGGACATCAGAGCTCATCAACTCCAACCTTCTCATTTATAGATGAGGAAAATGAAGCCAAAGAGATTAAGTGACTTGTCTAGGATCACACAGGTAGCTAGTAGCAGCTCTAAACTCAGCCCTCTTTTTTCATTATGTCATATAATTTAAAATGGATGTTCTACCTCAGCTATGAGAGCTGCGGTTATAAATCTTAGGATCAGTGTTGTATGCATGGCTTCCTCACATGAAAATGTTTTGGGGTTTGGTTTTTCAAATGAAACCAAAGTGTATTTCTTCTTAAGTTAGGACTGAGAAAAGTTATACTTATAGGATCAACTATTTAGAGCTGAAAGGGACCTCAGAGGTCATCCACTCTAACTCTCATTTTATAGATGAGGGAACTGAGGTCCAGAGAGTTTAAGTGTTTTGCCTAGGTCACTCAGGTAGAATGGAGTCACTAGTAGAGATGGGAGTTAAACCAAATTCCTCTGACTCCAAATCCAGTGATCTTCTGATGACACCAAGCTACTATGCCACCTCTCAGTGGTTTGGAGATGTTATGGATTTAAATACTCCCAACAATGCAGATCATGAGCCATCCATACCTCTTATACTGGGCAACTCTTGTCCATGTCTTCTCACAAATCTTCCAGGGCAGGGTCTATCCCCTATGAAAGGGACTGCAATTTGGAAGATAGCCCCAGCTGTGCTTCTGGCTGGTTGTGTGATTCTAGGAAAGGCCTGACAACTTCTTGGTGAAAGCTAGTAAGTAATTTCAGTGTAGGGACCATATCTCATCTAAACTTTGTATCTCTCTGCTACCACCAGAGTGTTTCATATACACTAAATATTAAGAAAACCTGTGTTTATTTCATATTTCTGGGCCTCATTTTCCCCATTCTCTAATGCAGATAGCTTGACTAGACCAGCATTTTCTCACCTAAATTCTACCATGGATGAATAAACTACACTGACTTGTGCCAGTCTATGGAAATTCAGCTTTTGGGTTCAAAGTGGTTTAAGAGGAAAGAAAGAGAGAAATAGTGTTGGATAAAATGGGCCACATACAGAAAGAAAGAAGTAGAGGAAGGGGCCTCAAGTTTCACAAATATATAAATTTTAAGTAATCAAGACCTTTGGTGGTAAAAAGTTGCCATGCATATGACAGTTGATAAACATTGGAGTTCCATTCAGCTCTGAGTTCTGACCTAATCTTTAAAAAAAGAAAGTTAAAAATCCTTAAAATGTCATCAGAGACAGAAAAATCTACCTTATGTTTACATCCCATGATGTATCCTGCATGGAAAAGATTTTGGTTCACTCCATTCTCATTTAGCATAGTGGAGAAGAAAGAAATGCCGATGATGATGATGATGATGATGATGATGATGACATTCTCTTGAGCTAACCAATTTAACTGAGAAGCTTTCAACAACATTAATATGCATTTGTTGTTCAAAATGTCCCCTTTCACTAGAGGATCTTCTCCTCTAGGTAGTCAGGTAGGAAGGCTGGGATGATGCAGACACGCAAAGGCAGTTCCAACAATTGCTTCTGTCCCTCATTTGTAAACTCAGTGGTTTTAATTTTGGCTCAGATTAATTGCCCACCCTCACTGGTGTTGCCATTGTCATAGGAACCAGAATATAACTACATTGGCAAAAATAGATGGAGATAATGTGGTGCAAATCAGAGAGTAAGAATATCAGCTAATAACAAAGCAGTATTTTCTCATTAAAATGATGACTGTCTCAAAAGTTGTCTAGGGGCTCTGCAGGCTGTCAGTTTTGATGATAGATACCTTCCCCTCCTGTTGACAATTGTGTAAACAATTATGAGGAGCCTAAACTATGTGAAGAGAACACTTTAGGAAATACAAAGCTCAGATTTCCCGGAGTGGGCAGATATTACAAAACACAAGTACCTAAGAGAAGGGCAAACAGAGTAGACAAAGTTCTCTCAGAGAATATTGTCTACTTGGCTGGAGGGGGATATGAATTGGGAATACTTTGGTATAAGTGGTAGCCTTTAAGCTGGGCTTCAGAGGCTAGATAACTGGTAGAAGGGAAGAGATTTAGGGAACAATGACCAGAAAGATATGGAGTGTGTACAATGAGGGTTGAGTATTTGTGTGGAAGGCAAGTGAATGATATAAGATAAAGATGGTAAACGAGAATGGTACCAGATTTTGGAGACCTTGAATATAGACTAGATTCTATTTGATAGATAAAGGGAACCAATGAAGGATTATCAGCAGAGGAATGATGTGAACAGATCTGTCCAATTAGGAAGGTTAATCTGACAGCAGTTTAATTTGAGGTGGGGGTTAGGGAAGAGTGGAAATAGGAAAGTCCTGTTAAGAGGCTATTTTAATAGTTTATGTGGGTGGTAATGAGAACTTGTATTGGGGTTGTAGCAGTGGGAATGGAGAGGAGGAGACAGGATGCAATAGATATTTCAGGGGTAATATTCACAAGACTTGGCAACTGATTGGATGTGGGAGGTAAGGGGAGGGGGAAGAGTCAAAAATAAAAACATTTGTTCATAATAAAGGAGAACAAAGTCTCAGTTCTGTGTTCCTCACGAACGATGGCTTTAGGATATTGGAAAGTTGTTTTTTTATTGTTGTTGTTGGTTTTTTTTGGTGATGGTGGCAGTGAATTGGTCTTATTTTTTTTAAAGAAAACAACTTGCAGCTAAGTGTTTGGGCTTCATTTGGCACCACCTCCTCCCTCAAGGTTAAATTCTCAAGGGTGCTAAACTGAAGCTTTATAAATATCATCAATGCCTTTGCTCAGACACCAGAGAAAATTATTTAATTCTCAAATAACAAAAGTAGAATTTATAAAAGGTCACCACCATTCTTTGTGGGTCACTCCTAGGATCCCTTAGTCACAGGGTTGTGAGAGTGGATCCAGTATAAGAGAAATACAATCTGCCATTTCTGGGCATTTTGGTTTTCATCTGTATCAGTTCTGTGTTTGTTCTTACTCCAGAGAATGTTCTTCCTCCCCTGTATTACATTATAGCCTCTAGTAGGATTATATAATTCCATGCTTGTGAATATATTCCATACCATATATGCACGTGCATATGTGACCTTTCCCATGCTTCAAATCCTTCATAAAATCTGTCTTTTGACATTTAACGACTTCCTAGTGTTTGGCTTTGATACATATGCCTGTTAACAGATTGGCTTTTAGTGTGCGATTTTCTTTCTATGCTCATCTCTGGGTTTAAAAAAAATAGCATGGATTATGAAAATTTCCCTGTTTAAGTAAGTTTCAAAGATAATTCTGACTTTAAGCAAGTCCTTCCTTTAATTGTCTTATGGTTAATGAAGTTTCATATCTTATAGGTGAGAAAACTGGGGTTCATTAGCACTAAGTGGCCTCCTCAAAGTCATAGGATAATGAATTTAGAGCAGGAAGGCACTTTAAAGGACACCTTGTCCTACACCTTCATCTCATAGAGAAGGAACTGAAGCCAAGAGAGAATAAGTGACTTGACCAAGGTTACACAACTAATAGGTATCAGAGGTAGGATACAAACTGAACTTTTCCTGACTCCCAAGTCCAGGATGAGATTCAACAGACTAAGCTGCTATTCAGCCTCACACAGCTAGTTTAAATTGTATATGGAAAATTGAAAATTGACTTATGCTGTTTGGAAAGTGTTTAAAATTTAGAAACTTTGATTCTCTGTTTTGCTGAGTCAAAGTAATAAAGATTTTTTTTAAAAATGGAGTTAAACTGAAACTTTAAAGTGAAATTAAGTTGCTTTTTAAGGATGACTCAAATAACCTTTACTTTTAAATTTTACTTTTAATTTATTTTAATTTAAAACCATTTACTCATTTATTTATTTGCTTATTCATTAATCAATTAATTTATTTGTTTATTTATTCGCCCATTCATTTATCTATCTATCTATCTATCTATCTATCTATCTATCTATCTATCTATCTATNTTCATTTATCTATCTATCTATCTATCTATCTATCTATCTATCTATCTATCTATCTATTTGTCTGTCTGTTTATTTATTTATTTTTAAGCCCTTACCTTCCATCTTGGAGAAAATACTGTATATTGGCTCCAAGGCAGAAGAGTGGTAAGGGTAGGCAAGGGAGTCAAGTGACTTGCCCAGGGTCACATAGCTGGGAAGTGTCTGAGGCCAGATTTGAACCTAGGACCTCCTGTCTCTAGGCCTGGCTCTCAATCCACTGAGCTACCCAGCTGCCCCCTACTCATTTATTTTTAAATTTACTCATTTTATTTATTTTTATACTAATTTTAAACTATGTTTTAAAATATACTCGTATTTAAAGTAAGATAATCCATAGGTTCCTTTTTAGCTCTAGAATTCTTACTTTGCGATTTTCTGATTACTTTTTTTTTTTAAACATTTTTTTAAACCCTTAACTTTTATGTATTGGCTCATAGGTGGAAGAGTGGTAAGGGTAGGCAATGGGGGTCAAGTGACTTGCCCAGGGTCACACAGCTGGGAAGTGTCTGAGGCTGAATTTGAACCTAGGACCTCCCGTCTCTAGACCTGGCTCTCAATCCGCTGAGCTACCCAGCTGCCCCACTTCTGATTCTTTAATAACAACGATTTGAATCTGAAGAAAGACAACTTTTCTATTCCAGAAAAAAAAAAAGCTTGATTGAATATTGCATTGAATATAAAGTAAAAGTGGAGATAAGTGAAGGCATACTTGAGGGTAGTTGAAAGACAACTGGATTTTTAGAGAATGAGTTCCTGGGGTTGAGTCCTGCATTTGCTCTTTACTATTTTTGTGACCCTGGGCACATTATTTGACTTTTTTGGACCTTACTTTCTACAGACCAGATTTCCTCAGATATCCCTTCCAACTTTAAAAGCATGCAAACAAATATACAAAAACCCTTCTCATTCTAAATTGATTTCAAAGAAAGTCCCAGAAGGAAACAGAGGAGAGAGAGCATCAAAAACATTGCCTCAGACGTACAGTATGACCCCTGCTGAGGACAGAGGGCTTTGGCAATATAAAGCATCGACCCATAACCAGAGTGTTCTGCTGAATTATTAGAACTATACGGACACTTGCAAAAACAGAAATACTTGGAAACCCTTCTGAAGGATGGCTCCATCGGTGGGACCGCTTCCAGCTCTGGCTCGGGGTATTCCTCTGCTAAGGTCTAAAAGCTCAAGGCCTGAAAAGCATCTGATCTGTGTTCGTCCTGTGTGCTTTTGTAGCATCTGCCTGAATAGTTAGTCGGGGCGTTGCAGGTTTGAAGCAGAAAGCGGCCATTGCCATGGTGTGTCAGTCAGCTGGTGCTGCTGGAGCCCCCCATCATTTCATGTTGCTTTCCTTGAGCAGTGTCTGCCGAGGACATTTTACACAAGATGTCATTAGAAGCCAAAATGACTTCTGTTAGTGTCAGAGCCCTTTGGGAATCCGGAGACTGAAAGAGGCATTTGTTGCACTAGAGCTGACTTACACTGAACGGCAGATGTCCCATTAAAAAGCTACCCTTGTGACTGTTGCTTGAATTTCATTCATCTCTGTTCTCTTCCCATTCACAAATAAACGGTGTTGCTTCTTCCTCCTTCCCTCCTCCTTTTCCTTCCCCCCAACCCCCCTGCCACCTCCTCAAGTAGAATGCCCTGGTGTTGAGGGAGGGATTCTGAATAATAATCCCTAAGCAGACATAAGTGTAAATAAGGACCTCTTGCAGCATGGACACTTTCCACTTGGCCAGATGGATGTGTGCTCTTGAAGTAGAAATACTTGCCAGATCCCAAGGTGATTCAATGAAGTTTGGATGGGGAGCCTGGGAGGTGAAGGTGGGGGGAAAAATTGGGCTGAGGTCGGGTTTCCTCTTCTGAGATTCTGACTGACGGGTCTCAAGCAGCTGAAGGTTAAGAGAGTGGTTTGGGTTTGTAAACAGAAAGGTTAGGGCAGCCTTCTTTTCCATTATCCACCTTCTTCGACGGAGTGCTGGCAGTCTGAAATGTAAAAACTGGAGGGTTCAATTTGAGGGGAGAATATGGAGGGAGACGGAATTCTTTATCCCCTAGCTTGTGTCTGGTCAAACACATTTAGATTTTCGGACAAGGTTTACAACTAAAGTCAAATAATTTAATATTGACATAGCCTGAAAATAGAGGATACTGACAGCAATGTGTTACCTTATACTTGAAACAGGCACACGTGATTCTATTATTAGATGTTAACACATTACAGTAATAAGGAAATCAAGACCTTATAAGGCACCACTGAGCATTCAAACAAGGAAGCAGTCTGGTTAGTGTGAAACAAGTGTATCATGAATTGGAAATGAGTATGTGGACTAAATGTCTCTGTGCTAAGAAAAGTGTACATTTTATTTTTGTCTTTCAGGAGAAGCCAAAAATCTTCCTACTTATCCGGGGCCAAACAAGATGAGGGATTGCTACTGTACTGTAAACCTGGACCAGGAAGAGGTTTTCAGGACCAAAATAGTGGAGAAATCACTATGGTAACAAATCTTGTTGCTTTATATAATACCAATCAGTTCTTTTGTTTTGTTTCCAAAAAAAAAAAAAAAATCCTGACCATGTCAGTCTTTGCCCTCCTTTTTCACTAAGCTGAATTGGAGTTGGGGGCTGGGGGTGGGGAACAGCATGGAGAGATGGAATACATGAACGGTTGTTTCCTTGAGTTCTAAAGCTCAGGAGTTCCTGATCCTGCCAATTGCTAGTGTCCTCCCTCCCAGTGTCCCTTGCATTTAACAACTTTATGTTTTGTAATTAGTTGCAACTTTATATATGTAATAACTTTATATATGTTATATATATAACTTTATATATAATAACTTTATATATGCTATATATAAAGTTGTTATATAAATACATTTATTAACTTTATATTTATACTATATTTTTAAATGTACTTCTTGTCTCTCATTAGATGTATGCTTCTTTTGAATAGGGATTGTTTAATTGTGTTTTTATCTCCCTAGTGCCTGGCCTTAATAAATGTTGATTGATTCATAAAGCAGCCCTAATATGCTGGACTAATACAATAATAATAATAATAATAACAATAGACATATATAAAGAATCTTAGCCTTGGACTGGAAAATTTGACCAGATAAATGTTTCTATATCTTTCTTGACACCTTATTAATCTGTATTGAATATAGCCTTTTCAAATTGATAACAGTTTCGAGGGGGAAAATTCTTTGTCCTGTGGCAAGGCATCTTTTCCTTCATGTGTTCGGTGTTTGAAAAGAAAACCAAATTTAGGATTGTGCAGTTTAGAAATGAAAGGGGTCTTCGAGATCTTCTAGTCAAATCCCATATTTTACAAATGGGAAAAATGAATCCAGACATTTTGGTAATATTGTTATTATGGTATAAATTATCCTCCACTCTCTATCAGTTCATATGAGTCTTATCAGGTTTCTTTAAAACTATCCATGTCATCATTTCTTATAGCACAGTAGTGTGGAATTATATTCATACATCATAATTTGGAAACTATTGAAATTGTTTAGATGGGGGCATTGATATCTGTGATCTTCATTCAAGTGGTCCTGAGAAAGACCCAAAAGTCAGACTGATAATTAAGGTCCAAGGTCCCAAACTAGGTTCCTGGAATAAAAAAATCCATGCCCCTTTAAATACCTTGTACTGATGTGGAGTTCTGGAGATCCAAGTTTAAATCCTGTTTTTGACTCTTGGCTAGTCCTTTAATGTTAGGCAGATTATTCACCCTTTCAGGGTTTAGTTTCCTCATCTGTAAAATGGGAATGAGAATACTTGTGGTTGTTGTGAAGAAAGTGCTTTATACATTTTGAATATCTGATCAGAACTGCTTTTCTAGATAAGCAGTCAAAATCACTAAGTGACTGTGTATGGGATCAGAAGAAAGCCAGTAATCTATTTTGTGGAAAAGAAGAATCCAGAAGGAAAGACCAGAAATAAATCGTACTGGAGGCTGAAGAGTTAGTTGTGTAATCTAGAAACCCTGAGCTGCTGGTATGACATGGAAGTAAGGAGATGAAGGAGTGTTCAGGACTGGAAGCAGATACACATACACACACAGAGTGGAATTAAGAATGGCCAGTTTTAGAATGGCACGTCAGCCTTTCCATTTACAAGCCCAAACCCTCTATAACCTTCAGCTGCTCAGAATACTGAGAGAGCTGTCAGTGAAGAGCCATGAAGAGGAAATCTGATATCTCCTCTCCTATCCCTCTTTGCCTCCCTGCTAACTCCCAGCCTCTCCATACCAGATTCATTGAAGCACCTGAACATTTGGCAAATACTTACCCTTCAGGAACAGACTGCTCCAGCTGGCCCAATGGAAAGTGCCTACACTACAAGCAAAGTCTCTTTATTTATATTTGGATCTGTTAGTATCTGACTAGGCAATAGACAGAAAAGTACAAAGTCTGGGGAATAGTAAGATAGAAAGCATCTTATTTTAAAACTTATTTTTTAATTAATAAGTATTTTCTCTCTCTTTCTCCTCCCTTCCCCCCCTACCAACGAGAAAGAAAAAACAAAACAAAACTCTTGAAACAAATATGCAGTCAGGCAAAATAAATGCCCTTATATAGGTCATGTCCAAAAGCATATGCTTCCTTCTACATATTTTATTCATTACCTTTTGGTTAGGAGGCAGGTAGCATTCTTCATTATGGATCCTCTGGAGTCATGGTTAATCATTGGGTTGATCAGAATTTTTAAGTCTTTCAAAATTATTCATTTCAATAATATTGTTCTTAGAGTATAAATTGTCCTCCTGGTTCTGTTCACTTAACTCTGTATCAGTTCATTTGAATCTTGCCAGGTTTTTTCTAACCATCCATTTCATAATTTTTTATAGCTCAGTAGTGTTGTGTTACAGTCATACACCATCATTTGGAAACTATTTTATTTTAAAGAGGGTTGGATGGGGGCATTGAGATCTGTGATCTTCATTCAAGTGGTCTTGAGAAAGATGTTTTCAATGGCGCTATTCAGAAAGCAAAGAAGAGCTTCATTGTTGATTAGTAAGATTCTAATAGGAAGAAATTTTAGAGGCCATCCAATCCAGCCCCTTTATTTTACAAAAAAGGAAACTGAGCCATGGAAAGGTGAAGTGATTCGCCAAAGATCACACAATTATTCAATAGCGGAGACAGGATTTGAGTCCAGGACCTCTGCTGCTAAATCTTTCTACCCTGCTATAGGTTATCCAATCCTGAAATCAGTTTCAGGTTTAGAAATGTTTGGTTTGTTTTCACCAAATAGCTATTTTAAATTTGAATCTTAGCAGATGAATTGTATTCTTGCACATTGAGGCTTGTGAGTGGGAAAAATAACAAGTCCTGATGATTTACTATATATAATTTATAGAAAACTGTTAAAGATCTCCTGCTCCTGAGAGCGAACGTCAGAAGCATGTTTTCCTGTACTCCATATGTCTCGTTGTTGCTAATAGCTCTTCTTAATATGCTTTTAGTGCAGTTGTCTCTGTAGACGTGAAGATTTATTGATTGTTGTCATTTGTATTGTTTAAAAGTATGTTTTAGCATCTTTAAAAAAAAGCATTTTCTTGCTGAAACTCATTAAAAGAAAACAGAGATTGGAAGTATGGTGCCACTTATATATATCAGAACCTTAAAAACAACAGAACCCCCCCCAATGACGTTTTGTTGATTATCGACCTGATATAAGGCATGTGTGTGGGGGCGGCAGATTAAGCTGTGAGCAGGAAATTGTCTCTTTATCACTTGCAGAGGTGCTTTCTCAGTTTTACTTCAAAGGAAATATTTTTAAAAAAACTATTAATAGGAGACATACTCAGTACTGTAGGTTGGACTTGAAATTTTATTTTATTTTTATAAATCTTTGATAAGGCTCAGAACAAAAGCTTACTGATTTTTCAGCACTGTTACCTTTCTTCTTTATTTCATCTATTTATTTTGTGACACTCTCATGTATATTTCTAAAAAAAAAAAAGCAGAACATATTCAAACCTTGTCCATTTGGAACTTGTGTATCTGGCAATCTTCACTTTCAGCTACAGAACTGAGAACCTAAGAAGAAGGGAAAAATAAAAGTGATTTGATGGAGGCTGAACCGCCAAAGTAGAAAACCGCTTCCCCATTACCCAGACACACTTCAGGCTTTACTTAGAACCTATTTACAATGACTTTGCTCATAGTTCTCAAAAGTGGAAGCTTGGAGCCGTTCTTGGTTTTCAAGGGCAAAGTAGATTAGATGTAGTAAATCAGAAGAGGGGACGGTCTTGGATAGAGGAGTCTCATTGATAACCATAAAGGCTGACGATGATGGTGATGATAATAATAATAATAAAGGAGTGGATAGTAAAGTGATTAATTTGGAATTATTCTTAGAAAGTGAAGGAAAATATCCATATCTTTTGGCTCAGAATCAGAGACCTCATTGTTAGGCATTAACCTCAAGAAGATCAATGATGATAAAGAAAAGTGACATATATATGTATGTGTGTGTGTGTGTGTGTGTGTGTGTACACACATACATATATTTTATATACACACACACAAATATATACACACCAAAATATTCATAGCAGCTCTTTTCTGTAGTATTAAAGAACTGGAGGAGGCAGCTTAGCCTTTGGAGCGATAGCCGCAGAGCCGGTTACATCTGAGTTCATGGCTTGTTTCTAATACAGTTCCCAATTTACTAGGCAATTCACCTAACCTCTCCATTCTCTTGGCACCTAAGCTTCCCAATGGATAGACTGAAGAACTTAAGTCAAGATGACCTTATTAGCTATGTGGCAAGTCACATAATGGCTCAGGGCCTCAGTTTCCCCTTCTGTAAAATGGAGATAATAGTATCTGCTTCATAGAGTTGCTGTGAGAATCAAAAGAATTAACCTATATCGAATGCTTTGTAGACCTCAAAGTGCTATATAATTGTTTGTTGTTGTTGTTGTTGTTGTTGTTATTATTATTATTATTATTATTATATAAGACGGACCTAGTGTAAGACTGTAGGTTACAGAGAAATTAGATGCCTTGAGATCAGCTCTTTCATCATTCCACCATGTTGCCATGATCCTATGAACCTTTAAAAATTAAAATTATTTTGGATGGAACTTTCTTCTAAAGTGGTATTCTATGAAGGGGATATAACATAGAGAAAAAGAAGGAAATGATCAAAGTTATCCAGATGCAAGGTGATAAACCTCTGGTCAAAGATAGTAGAATTAAATGGATAAGAGATATTAAGAAGGAAAAAAATCAACAGGACTAATAGTCCACAAACCGAATAATCAATCAGCTCTTAAACAAATGAAAATTGACTCAATCCCAATTTTAATGATAGACACAATGATAATGTGTCTTCTCAGTTTTTTCAAGTGGTAATAGTTTATGGTTACAGCATTTAAATGTTTCTACCTAACCTTTTAAATATTTCCAGCTGCAAATACTACTTAGGCTTTTGAGACTGAGGATGTAACTAAATAGTTTGTAGAAGAAAGTTGATGTGGATTTTTTAAAACAGGATTTGATTCTGTATCTTGTAGCTCTAAAGTATCAAGTTGCTTTGTGTTTGCTTTAGGCTTTTAAGATTCTTAGTCTGACAGGCCAATACTAGTCAAATAAGATGATACTTGCCAGTCTTCTTTGTGAGGTAAAAAGGTGGAGTCCAGAACATCTGGCAAGTATCCATTCTCTTTTGCCTCTGGGGAGGAAAAGTATTTCACTGCAGCTAGGTTAGCTGTGGCCCAATAGTCTGAGTAAATGTGAAATCATGAGTTGTGTGTGATGGAAAAGACTATTTTCTTTATTTTCTTAAAGAAGTTTTTCCATACACTCAGCATTGGTCGTAACCACTATAGATTAAAGGAGAATTTTTTGTTGGGCTGGGGGGGGCAGTAAGAGGTGGGAGGGATGTAGGCGGAGAATTTTAAAACAGCAGCAGAACCTTCTTTTTCTCTTGTGTAATGGTCTGAATAAAATGATTGAAAGCTAGAATTTTTATTTTAGGAAGAAAGATTTTCCCCCATCTTGTGTCAAAAGTGCCTGTTATCACATTGCACATTTTCAGTTTTCCTTAGCATGTAAATGCCAACTCTGAATATTGGTCTTTGAATTTCTTCTCAGGATAATGATTGGAACTGAATTTTGAAATCTGAGGAAGAAGTTACATCTTTCCTTTTGGTTGTACAATCATATAGTACTGAACTTTCACTATGTATGTTCTGGTTTCTCTAAGTATTTTTTATTTCCCTATCAATGTCCCTTTTGAGTGGAAAAATAATGAAGTATCTATTACAAGAAGAACAACTGGATCATTATACTGAAACAACTTTCAATAAATTATTAAAAGTGAAATAATTTTCAACATAATTCTGGAGGACTCATGCTGAAACATGCTGCTCATCTGCAGATAGAGAGGTGATGGACTCAAGTGCAGATTGACATATATTTTTTAGACATGGCTAACAAAAGAATTTATTTTGCTTCCTTTCTGAATGGGGATTAGGAATGGTCATCATAATTTCAGTCATTGCTGTTGCTCTTGCCACTTACATTGGGAAGTGAGAAGAAGAGAATTCAGCCCTAAAAATAAAATAATATTTAAAAAAAGATGTGATCATTACCATCATCTGAAAGAATAGTAGTCCATTTTGGATTAGTGTTTTTAGCTAGTTCATTTCTCTCCAGTAAAGAAATATAATATTAAAAAATACTATTAATGACTAAAGTAATACTACTAGGATCAAGAGTTAGATTATCTGACTTTTAATTAAAAAAAAAAAACCAACAAACAACTCTTACCTTCCATCTTAGAAGCAATGCACAGTATTGATTCCAAGGTAGAGAAGAAAAGTAAAGTCTAGGCAATGGGGTTAAGAGACTTGCTCAGGGTCAAACAACTAGGAAGTATCTGAGGCCAGATTTAAATCTTATATCTCCTGTCTCTATTCCTGACTTAATTCACTAAGCCACCTAGCTGCTCTCATCTACCTGTCAATTTTGTAGATAAGGAAACCGAAACTCAGAGAATTTAAGAGACTTGATCAAGCTAGAATTTCAATGTGGCAGGGATGGAGGGGGTTCCCCAACTCCAAATTTAATGATCTTCCCACTGTACCATTTTGTCTCTCTCCTTTTAGATAAATATAAACCTGAAAATATGACTCTGGTGACAGATATACTTTTATTTTTATGGCAGTTGCTCTGTTTTGCCCTTCTTTCCCTTCTCTTTTTCTATTAGTTTTGGTAGTTGGACTCAGGGAGATGGTCAGTTGTGGGAGAAGAGGGAATTGCTATTTATGGATGCCAAAAAATCATGGTTCTTACTCCCAACAGTATAAACAATTATTCCTTCAACACCCCTTTTTCGAGATGAAGTGGTAGGGGCTACCCTAACTGCAACCCTCAGGACTAAACCCATTTGTTTACTTCTTTTGCTTTTTTGTGCTTCCTTGGATGCTATCTTGACCTGATTTCACTTGGATGAGACATTTCTTTTTTTTTTTTTTTTTTTGGAGGGCATAGGATGTCAGGAGAGTGAGTGAACCAGCTAGTATGATTAAATTATAGTATAAACATTTATATCTGGAAGTCAACAAACACAAAAAATAAAGGCTTGATTTATGATTTTGTTGATTGTCTAGTCTTGAGAAGGTGATAGCGAAAATGTTAATACATTTAGTTAATACTAAAAATGTATCATGGCACATTTTTTTTTTCCTTTGGAGAGCTGATTGTTAAACATTTATGAGCACACCACTGCATGCCGTCACTTCAACTTCTCCAAAAGGATGGCCCTGGACCATGAATCTTCCACTTCTTCAGAAAGAAAAGATCTGATCTTCAATTTTCAGAAATAAGGATTATAGATGGAAAACTATATGGGTTATGGCTATATGCAGCCTTAGTTTATATTTCCCAGTTGAAATGTGGCTTAAAAGGAGCCTTCAACATTTTTTATTTATTCCCTCTGGCATAACTTTAGCAGAGCACAGATTTGTTGGACTGTAGCAATTCTGAAGAAACCTGACTTGTTGAAAACTCTATATTCTATAGGAATAGATCTGGAGCTCATTTTGAAAAATCTTTTATTGGTATCTTGTTCACTTATATTTCTTAATATATTCCCTCTCAGAGAGTCATCCTTGATAAGAAAAAATAAAAAAAGAGAAAAAGAAAAACAATCAGCAAAGCTAACCAATATTTCAATAATGTCCAACATTAGATGTCATATTCCACACTCCTCGTAACATATCTCTGCATAAAAGGACATAGACATCTTCTTTTATTTCTTCTCTGGAATGGTGCTTGCTCATCATTAATTTCAGTCATTGCTTTTGTTCCTTCCACTTAAATTGTAGCTATTGGGGGCAGCTGGATAACTCAGTGGATTGAGAGCCAGGCCTAGAGATGGGAGGCCCCAGCTTCAAATATGGCCTCAGACACTTCCCAGCTGTGTGACCCTGGGCAAGTCACTTAACCCCCATTGCCTACCCTTACCACTCTTCTGCCTTGGAACCAATACATAGTATTGATTCCAAGACGGAAGGTAAGGGTTTTAATTTTTTTTTAAATGTGGCTGTTATTGTATATAGTGTTTTCATGGTTCTGTTTACTTTTCATCAGCTCTTGTAAGCCTTCTCATGTTTCTCTGAATTCATTATAGTCATAGTTTCTTATGGTGTGGTTCTTTTATAATCATCTACTGCAGTTTGTTCAGCCAGTCCCCATTTGATGGACATTTGTTTTGTTACCAATTCTTTGCTGCTATGTTTTGTTGTATATATCAACCCTCTTGTTAATCATTGACCTCCTGATGCATATGTCCTGCAGTCGTATCTCTGGACCAAAAAATATTTTATTCACTTTTATTGCATAATTTAAAATTCCTTTCCAGAATGGTTGTACCAATTTACAGATCCACCAATAGTGCATTAATATAACTGTCTTTCCACAATACCACCAACATTGACTATAATGCTATTTGCCAATTTGTTGAGGGTAAGGTGAAAAATCTAAAAGTTGTTTTGATTTTCCTTTTTCTTATCAATATTTTGGAATGGTGAATGAGTGACTGAAAAAGCATTTATTATGTGCTTACTATGTGCCAAGCACTAGGTACACAAATACAAAAGCAATGCCTGTCCTCCTTTCTATTCTTTAGATATGTCCTTTATATCCTCATGGGGAAGCCAACACATTTACAGGAAGAATGGCTAGGAAGGGGCACTTGGGCTAAGAAATTTACCGGTATGATGGGTAGGATTATGTGGGAGTAAATTGACATACCCATCCAGAAAGAATGATTTATGATTTTAGAGCTAAAAGAAGGGGCAAAAAAAACCAAAAACAAAGTCTTCAGGCACATGATGGCAAGACTTTTAGCAAAGTTTAGAGGAGATGACCAGAGAGTAGATTTTGAAGTAAAACATGGGAGAAGCAGGAATGGATCAGGGCTATGGACTTCTAGGTAGTGGTTCTTTAGTATTAGGTGGCAAGGTGCCTCAAATGACTAGACTTCAGTAGAGATGGTTATAGAATTAAAGATGAAGGGTGGAACGCAATCTTTATTGCTAATGTTAAAAATTCTTTTGAGAACTGTTTGTTTATAACCTTTGACCACTTATCTATTGGGGAATGGCTTTTCATTTTGTATTAATTGTTTGACTTGTGGAAAAGAAGTGGTTGTATTGATGATATGAAACTGTTTGCTCATACTGAAAGACTACAATTCTTGATTTAGAAAATAATTTTTGTACTGAAAACAAAAAAAAAGTTTATAGGGAAGACCACAGCAGTTTCAAGGTATTAATTGTCAGTAGTTAATTTGTTAGATGAAAGGATAAGATGCTGAAGGAGAAAGTTAACAACTTGAAAAGAAGGAATATAGGTATTATACTGATTTTTTGAAAAAAGATCAAATTGTTGACTCATAAAAAACCCAGACTTTTAAATTATGAACATGTCCATATAACATTTACTCTCCTAACATTTACTCTTCCTCACAGTCACCTTAGCTAAAGCTTTAAAAAAATTTTAAAAATAATTGAATGAGACCATAAGCCAGGATTTAATAAGCATGGAAATTCAGTAAGCCAACTTAAACAGAAGTGAAGTCTTTCATATAGTTGCTACATTGGCATTTCTTTTGAGAACTGTTTGTTCATTTATTTTGACCACTTATCTTTTGGGGAATGGCTTTTCATTTTCTATTATTGTTTGACTCCTCATCTACTTTGTCTCTTCAACTGCTTTGGTCATTGGATTAATTCTCTGGAATTATATGCTTTAATTATGTGACTAGCGGAAGTGCAGGAAAATGAATCTATTCATTTGTTTCAAAAGCCAGTGATTGTGCTGTCAAGTATCCAGGAAAGGAATTTGAAACCTTGACTTGTCAGCCCCGCTAGAGAACTCCGGAAAACTGCAGGTATTTTGTCAGTGGTGGCCTTCCCTTGTCCCAGGAGTGGAAGCTGATTATTTTGCTGCCATTGGATGCTGTTGTTACCACCCTGAAGCAAGAGACTTGTTACACACATAGCAGCCAGGAAAAGGGGATCTGTGCCAAGAGAATTTGGAATAAGAATTCATCAACAAGGAAGCTAAAGAACCCACTGCTTCCAGCCCAAGGATACATAATAATGTATCAATGAATCAGAGAGAGGAGAAAGGAAATGAGAGCTATTGTAGGCTACAGCCGGAATCCTAGATTTCTGAGGCCCTTTGGCCTGGGAGCCAAAACATTTTTTTCCATCATTTGAATTCTTAAGTCTGGGAGTATAGATGTAAGTAGAGGAGGGAGCAGTGTTAGAAACTCTCAAGTGGAATCAGAGGACATTCATTTTTTTGTTTTGCTTTTGAGAAAGATTATGTATTTGAAGCAGCATTATTTAAGTGGAAAGAACAATAGAAAGATAACCGTAGATATTCAACTCAAAATTAAATGAAACAATTGATCATGTTAGTTAAATAGCAGGATATAAATAACTCACAAAAATTATAAATTGTCTATTACCAGTGCTTTCCAGCAGGAAGAGAGAAAAAAAGAAATTCCATTCAAAACAAACTCAGAATAAATATACTTGGATGTTGCCTCCCAAAACACACACAGGAGTTACATTCATACTATAATTACATAATATTCTCTTCATAGAAATGAAGATTTAAATCACTGAAGAGAGACTGAATGTTTATGATTTGACTGTGCTAATGTAATAAAAAGAGACAATGCTACCTAAATTAATTTACTGATTTAGTTCTATGTCATTAAGATTAGCTATGTGCTGTTTTATAGAGCTAGATAAAACAAAAACAAAATTCTTCTGGAAGAACAAAAAGAATCAAGAATCTCAAGGAGCTGTGGCTGCTGCTTGACCTTTCAAATTGGACCACCAAGGACCATGACTGGTAGGAGCCACGCCACTTAATTCTGTACTCACTGGGATCATTCATCCTCATCTTTAGCCTGGTCATTTTCTGACCTGCCACCTCACACTGAATCTTCCCCTGCTCCCACACTCCAAGCTTTTTTCATTTCCTGCTCTAAGGACTGTATCATATCAATACTACCATTGTCTTTGGAAAAGGGCATGCCAGTGGACTGCCTCATTTTTTCACTCACAATTTTTGTAAGTTTTTAGACTAAAATTTCCTTCCCTGGTCAACATTCCCTTTTATGTGCTGTTTTCCCCATTACGATGTAAGCTCTTTGAGCACTTTGAACACAGAGGTTATTTTGATTTGAAATTTTTATCTCTAGTGCATGATACATAAGCCCTTAATTATGTGTTAAGAGACATACTTTTCATTCATTGATTCAAACGTTTCTCACTTTCAAACTTATAATAAACTCCTAATGAATACTTGACCTAGATAGAAAAGGTCAAATCATAAACAAATTAGAGAAGAAGGGAAGGAGATACTTTTCAGAACTATGGACAGGAGGAACATTTTTGACTAAACAAGGAATAGTAAGGATTATAAAAAATGAAATGGATAATTGGTAACACAGACAAAGTCAATGCCATTAGAAAAATCTTTTGGGCAAATTTCTCTGATAGAAATCTGATATCCAAGATTCATATAAACACATTAATACAATAGTTATTTCCCAATAGATAAATACTCAAAGGACAGGAATAGGCAATTTTTTAAATTTCTAATTTTCACATCTTCAAATATTTATTTATTTATTTAAATTAGATATTTTTCCCCCATGTTACATGATTCATGTTTTTTCCCTCCCCTTCTTTCTCCCCCCCTCCCAGAGCTGATAAGCAACTCCCCTGGGTTTTACATGTATCATTTGTTCAAAACCTATTTCCATATTATTACTATTTGCAATTGAGTGATCATTTAAAGTCAACATCCCCAGTCATATCCCCATTGAACCATGTGATCAATCATACGTTTTTCTTCTGTGTTTCTACTCCCACAGTTCTTTCTCTAGTGGTGGATAGTGTTCTTTCTCATAAGTCCCTCAGAATTGTCCTGGATCATTGCATTGCTGCTAGTAGAGAAGTCCATTACATTTGATTTTACCAGTGTATAAGTTTCTGTGTACAATGTTTTCCAGTTCTGCTCCTTTCATTCTGCATCAATTCTTGGAGATCATTCCAGTTCACATGGAATTCCTCCAGTTCATTATTCCTTTCAGCACAATAGTATTCCATCACCAGCAGATACCAAAATTTGTTCAGCTATTCCCCATTTGAAGGACACTTAACCTGTGTTTGCCTCAATTTCTTTAGCTATAAAATGGGAATAATAAAAGCACTGTTTTGTAGAATGAATGTGAGTATAAAATGAGATAATATTTATAAAGTGCTTAGTTAAGTTTGACATTGGGTTTTCTTTAAACCAGAACAGTTGTATGTCATGGTAATTTTAGATTCATGAAATATTTGGTTTTATTAACTGAACAAAGAACTTGGGATCCCTTTGTGCCCTCTGGAATCTTACTGTCTCCTTGGTTTGTTGAATACAGTTGTTACTAACTGTTGCTACTCACTCTTAGGGGAGTAGCCTTTGAAGACTGAATACATTCTGAAGCAAAAATTCAGAGACTTTCTTTAGATCCATTTTCACCACTCCCCTAATATATGTACTTTTAAATGAATATTTCTCAATTACATGTAAAAAATCTTATCATTCATTTAAAAAAATTATCTCCCTCCCCTCTCTACTTCTTGAGAAGGCAAGCAATTTATATAGATTATAAGAAAACACAGATGCTCTTCCCCCCCCCCAAAAAAAAAGAAAAAATTTAAAAATAGTATACTTCAATCTGAATTCAAACTCTGTCAGATCTACTTTTAGAGATAGCCTTTTTCATCTTGGTCTTTAGAAATTGTTGGATTATTGTACTGAGAGAGTAGCTGAGGCTTTCTTGGTCATCTTACAATTTTGTTGTTAGTATAGTGACAGCTATTTGCTGTTTTCTGTGATTTACTGTAACTGGTATATGACAATGGTCTTTGAGTTCTGCTCATTTCATAGAAGTCTTTACAAGTTTTTCTGGAGAACCATCCTGCTCATCATTTCTTATAGTACAATAATATTCCCACAAATCATATGCCATAACTTGTTCAGCCATTCCCCAGTCAATGGGCATCCCCTCAATTTCCAATTCTTTTCTCACCACAATAAGAGCTCCTATAAATATTTTTATTCATGCAAATCCTTTTCCTTTTTCTTTCATCTTTTTGGGATATAGACCTATTGATGGTATTGCTGTGTCAAAGGGTATGCACAGCTTTATAGCCCTATAGGCATAGTTCTAAATTGTTCTCCCAAATGATTAAATGAGTTTTCAACTTGACCAGTATCAAATTAATGTTCCAATTTTTTCACATCCCTTCCAATATTTGTCATTTTCCTTTTCTGTCATATTAGTCAATCTGATAAGTGTGAATTGGTATTTCAGAGATATTTTAATTTGCATTTCTCTAATCAAAAGTGATTTGGAACTTTTTTTTCATATAATTGTAGATAGGTTTGATTTCTTCTTCTGAAAACTGCTTGTTTATAGCTTTTGACCATTTGTCAACTTGGGAATGACTCACTTCTTATAAATTTGACTGTGTTCTCCAAATGTTTGGGAAATGAGGCCTTAATCAGAGAGATTTGCTCTAAATCCTCCCCCCCTCCAAGTTTCCTGCTTTCCTTTGAATCTTGGCTATATTGGTTTTGTTGGGATCTCAACTTTCTCTTCTCAGAGTTACATAAATCTAACCATAAAATAAGCAAGAAAGAAGTTAAGAAGATGAATAGGATTTTAGAAAAGTTGGATATGATAGCCCTCTAGAGAAGATTGTATAGGAATAGAATAAAAAGGAGTATATACATTTTTTTGACTGTACATGACACCGTCATAAAAATTGACCATATATTAGGGTAGTGATGGGCAAACTTTTAAAAGAGGGGGCCAAAGGAAAGGAATTGCTCATCTGTCAGTCTGTTTCTAAGGCAACTCTTTCGAAGTTTCATTGTATTGTATCCTACTCATTGTATTGGTCAGATTAGGAATAATGTCCAGCGGCCAGATAGAACATTTCAGCGGGGGCTGCATCTGGCCCGCAGGCCATAGTTTGGCCATTACTGTATTAGGGCATAAAAACCTCATAGTCAAATGCAGAAAAGCAGAAATACTACATGCATTCTTTTCATACTATTATGCAATAAAATTATATTCAATAAAGGTCCATGGAAACATAGATTAAAAATTAATTGGAAATGAAATAATCTAATTCTTTCAGTCCATCTTAACCCTGAGAGAGCCAGAGAATTCCCCAGGGATTTACTGTGGCTGCTACCGACTTCTTTACTTTTTTTTTTACTCATTTCTCCCCGCTGAGATTTCTTTGGGAGTATCCTAGGTAAAGCATATGGAAACAGAATGGGATAGACTTTAAGACCTCTGAGTAGGATAGTTCTTTTTTAAGTACTAGAAGGAAGAAATATAGTATTTCGGAATAAGAAATTGATAGTTCCACCATACTCTGCATACTAAATGTGAGTATATGTATATTTCTATCTATCTATACATATGATTATATGCATATATTCATACTCATATGTATTTATGTATATGTGTTTATCCATCTATCTGCTGCCTGACCATCCGTCTATCTATCTATCCATCTATCTATCCAGACTCATATAGTGGTCAGGGAGGCTTAGCACACTTCTGACATGAGGAGGGCTTATATAGCCTTTTACTCTTTAACCTTTGGTGTCCATTTTTCACCCAGTTCTTTCTTGGGGTTCCAAAAAGCTACAGCATGTGCAACAGTCATAGAAGGGTAAAAACTGTTTTGGCAGATGGACTAAACCAAGTTGAAGATAATTGGTAGATCTCAAACTTGTTGGTGAGATAAGGTCATGACTACCCCAAAGATGTGAAGATCTCCCCTCATTTCCCTCTTAGGTGGAATGGGCAGATGAGAACAGTTTGTTCCAGTGGTCATAAAGGCATCAGAAGCAGATGCCGTGGAGTGCTTAAGTTTGGTCAGACATCAAAGACACCAAAGCCATCCATCCACTGCATTCTGAGCTATCATCAGTCATCTTGACTTTTGTCTGGCTTCTAGAGGTTGATGACTCTTGAAGAGAGTCTGATGACTTTGTGCAATTCTGCTTCACTTTAATCCACTTCATGAGCAAGTGAAGACATCACCCTGTGATGCCATTGGGCCTTTCCAAAATGAAGGATGAACAAAAACATATACAGTATCTTAGGGTGGACTACATCTTTATAGCCATATAAGTGTATGCAAGACATCTGAATACACAAGCCAACTGTGTTTATTGTTTGTTGACTATAAGGAAGAATTTGATTTTGTAATAATAATAATAGCTAGCTTTTATATTGTACTTGAAAGTATGCAAAGTTCTTTACAAACATTATCTTATTTGATCATCACAACAACCCTGGGAAGTAGATACTTTTATGATCTACCTTTTATAGATGAAGAAAATGAGTCAGACAGAGATGATTTGCCCAGGATCATACCGCTAGTAAATGTCTAAGGCAGGATTTGAACATAGGCATTCCTGACTCTATCACTTTTGTCTAGTGTCTTCTCCCTCCCTCTCTCCCTCCCTTCCTCCCTTCCTTCCTTCCTTCCTTCCTTCCTTCCTTCCTTCCTTCCTTCCTTTTTTCATTTCCTTCCTTTCCTTCCTCCCTTCCTTTACTCCCTTCCTTCCCTCCCTTCTTCCTTCCTTTCCTCCCTCTCTCCCTCCCTCCCTTTTGTTCCCTCTGTCTCTGTCTCTTTCTCTGTCTCTTTCTCTCTGGCTGTCTCTCTGCCTGCCTGTCTGTCTGTCTCTGCATCTTTCTCTCTCTTTCTCCCTTTCCCTCTCCTCCTTCCTTCCCTCCCCCTCCTCTTTCTTCTCCATCAGTACATATATATTGGCAGTAAGCTGGTCCCAGAACTGAACAGGAAGTAGGCTAGATTGCCTTTGGGAATTTGTACAGTTTTTTTTAATGACTCCAAGCTTCTTATTGAAACACTTATGTTTGTGTGTATATGTGTTTATATATTCTCACATTTCCCATTGTGCCAGATCATGAAAAAAACTATATGATACAATGTAATAAAAATGTGTAGCTTCTCATTAAACATTCTGTGCATGATGATTTTTTTAAAAAATCATAATGATTCTTAATAAGGGCTCTTGTTATTGACTTCATAAGCAGTTTGTAGGAACTCATTCTGAGCTGGGAGGAAGAGAGAAGGTATGGGGGAGAGAACAATAAATCATGTGATACTTTTCTCTGAAACTTCCACTGTAATTGTAAATAGCTTGAAATGCCTGAATTAATTTAGCCCTTTATTTCCCCCCTCTATGAATCTCCTTGGTCATTTTTCCTCTTTCTGAACTGAGAATGTTTTTTAAAAAGCTATTTTCCTTTCTCTTATGGGTGTTTTGCAACCAGGCAGTTTTTGGACAAAGCAAATGATAGGATCCTTTAGAAGAAACTCCATGCCTTGCTTTGCTCTCCTGAAAGAGCATTTTGTGCATTTGCTCAGAACTTTAGTTTGAGAGGACTATATCTTGGCTCCAGAACTGGCTCTCTTGGAATTGATGAACTGTATCTCTAGGGTTAGTTGACTCAAAACAGGATGCTAGAATTGTAGATTTAAGAGAATTCCAATCTTCAGCTTACATACAGCTGCCTCGACAACCTGCTAATAACAGTCTTTTTAAAGGGGAATTATAAAGCTTTTTGTTTTTCTTGAAGCCTTTTATTCATCAGAATTGGTCCAGCTATTTTGCTGTATTTTAAAACTACTCAGAAGGATGCTCTGCTTGTCCTTGTGTTAATCAGTAGTGTCATAGGAGAAATCCTGAACTGAAGAAGTAAAATCAAACGTTTAGATTGTATGATTGTTTTTTTAACCCTTACCTTCTGTCTTAGAATCCAATACCATGTATTGGATTCTAAGACAGAAGAATGGTAAGGGCTTAAAAACAGTGGGTGTTAAGTGACTTGCCAGGGTCAATAAAAGTTGTATGTTAAGGTTAATGATTCCCAATTTATATTTATTGTTGGTGGGAGTAGAGATGGCAGAGAATTAAGAAGAATTAAAAGATCTACCTTCTATGAAATAAAGATCATAGAAAGACATGTTGAGTTGCTGCCCCCTTCCCTCATCTTTTCACCAGCTACCATGTCCTAGGAAGGCAATCTAATGACTTCTCCTCCAGTAGGAATGATCTAAAAGGCTTCATGTTTGATACTGGACTTTCCTTGTCTCTGGTGCTCAGGCTCTTTCTGCTCTCTGACCTGCTGCTTACCTTGAGACTTCTGGCTTCTGTACAGTTCCTGGCTCTTGTCTGCTGGCTTGCAATTGTCTGCAACTGACAGATGACTCAGTCTAATACCTGTCTACTTCTTGGGTCCAGGCTGTCCACATACTGTGTTCCGCTACGGTCATTTTCCTTGGTTCTTCCCATCCTCCTTTATAGGAAGTTTCCACTGTCAGTGTCTCAGCATAACAGAAACATTAAGAACTGATAGTGGAAATCCTTTAAGTATCTGTAAATCAGTATTAGAGTAAAGATGTAATCAGTCACAGTCTGCAGGTCTTAAGTCTTGAGTCTTCTACCACTTTGACTAAGCCATGGGTCTGATACTAAAAGATGAAACCCAAGAGAACCACAGTGTTGATCTCAGGCTGTTCCTTTAATATAATTTGTATATTTTTAAGTTTTGGAATTCACAGTCAAACTTACTAGTACTGGGTGGGAAAAAAAAGAAAATGAATCCTGGAGGGTTACTGGATGGCTCAGTGGATAGAAATCCAGGTCTGGAGACAGAGGGTCTTGGGTTCAAATCCAGCCTCAGATACTTTCCATCTGTGTGACCTGGGCAAGTCACTTGACTCCAGATGCCTAGCCCTTACCATTCGTCTACTTTGGAACTGATAATTAAGTTTAGATTCCAAGCAGAAGGTAAGGGTTTAAAAAAAAAAAAAGCAAAGAAAATAAGCCCCATACATCCACTTGTACTTGCCTGTCACTTAGTATAGACAGGGGGAACCAGACTCAATTTCATTGGTTTGGGGGACTCTTTGGGGAGGAAGGTCCCTCTACCTATGTAGATTGATTCTTTTCTTGCAATTTACAGGCTTAGAGAGTTGTATAGGATGCAGAAAGTTTGATCCTAAGTCATTGAACCTCTCTGAGCCTCAGAAAGTTAAGAGACTTGCCCTGAATCACAACCAGTTTATGTCAGAGAAGGGATTTGAACCCAGGTCTTCCTGGCTTTGAGGCTGACTCTTCATCCACCAGACCATTCTGCTTCTGAACTTGCATGTAATCATCAATATTTTTAAGATTCTAAGATGTCAATTATAATTACTTGAATGTAGTGAGGGTTTCCAGTGCGTAGTTGCCTGGAAAGCCAATCATTGTCCCTCGAGAAGAAAGCTGCTTGTGAAAGTTTAGAACATGACTATGAATTGACCTTTATTTTAGTTCGGCACTTGTGGAGATAGATTTCATTTCTTCCTACTACCAGCTAAGAGACACAATGAATAAGAGCATGGACTTGGAGTCCAGAAGACCCACGTTCCAATTTTACCTCAGACACTTACTAGCTTTGTGAGCCTGACAAAGTCACTGTTTAGTCCAAACTTCCTAGAATTTGGCAGGTGGATAGAAAAGACCAAATCTATCCTTGGATACTTACTAGCTGTGTGACCCGAAGTCACTTACCCTCTACTTCAGATTCCTCCACTGAAGAATGAAGTAATAAATACACTACCTCACGGGGTTGTGAGAATTAAATGAAAAAAAAAAAAAACATTTGTAAAGCACATTGAAATCCTTAAAGCGCTCTATGAATGCTAGCTGCCATCATTATTATTATTATTATCATCATTATTCCTCTCAAATCCATAAGAGCAAAGATGAAATTTCATAGTTGACTTTTGGGCATGAGGTTTCTTTGTTAGCCTTTCGGTATCCAGTTCTATTCTTTGGTAAAGAAAAGGAATAGCAGGGTTGTTTTTTGTTTTTTCCCCCCCTTCTCTAGTATATTCTATCTCATCCAGAATTGTTTTGTAGGATAATTCGGGCAAGGAGTTAAATTTATGTACCTAAAAGCAGAGGTTCTTTTTACATGCAGAATGATGGTAGAAGCCCAGAAACTGGGATTTGTATCAGTAGTACCAGATGACAATGTTTCAAAGGGAAATTAAACAAAAAAAGTCACGATTTGAAGCATGAGCAAAAGCCTGAAAGTCAGAAAGGCTTCTCTCCTACCCCCATCTGTAAATAACCAGATGATGGATAGTTTGTTTTCGTGTCTCATGGTTCAGCCTTATGTAACCTCAACTTATTTTGCTGTTAGAACAGCTAATAAAATACATCTCTAGCGGGCGTGATTCTTTCTTCCCCTCTCCTCTAGTTCTCTAGGCAAGCTCAAGACTCTCAGGCAGGTCTTCTAACTCAGATGGAAATAGGACGAGGCTTGGAAGTGCAATCTCACTTCTGAGGTCTACAACTTCTGAGATCCCTGGCAAGTCATGCAGTGTCTTTGTCATTTATGACATGCTCTCTGAGGTCAGTCCAGCCCAGTTCAGAGCTTTGATCCTGAAGCACCTAACTCTGAACCTCAGTTTCTTCATCTGTAAAATGAGAACTTTTAAGTTTCCTTCTAGATTTAATCAAAGGTACTTTCTTTACATTACTATTTTACTCACTGAAGACATTTGAATACAGATAGTATTTGTTTTAAGGAATCCTTTTATGGATAGAGGATTGGCCTTGGGATAGGGAAGTCTTGAGTTCAAATCCTAGCTCAGATACCTGGACACAAGTCACTTAAACTTAATCTCATTTAGTCTCAGTTCTGTAAAGAGGGGATAATAATAGCACCTACCTCATAGGGTTTTTGTGAGCATAAAATAATATGTTTAAAGCACTTTGCAAACCTTTAAGGGCTATATAAATGTTAGCTATTAATGTACATATTGTCTTGTTTTTAATTTTCTAGGTTGGTCATAAGAACTTTTTTAAACCCCAACATTCTGTTTTAGAATCAATACTGTATATTGGTTCTAAGGCAGAAGAGTGGTCAGGACTAAACAATGGAGGTTAAGTGACTTGCTTGGCATCACACAGCTAGGAAGTATCTGAGATCAGCCCCAGTCTCCTATCTCTGGGCCTGGCTGTCAATCCACTGAGTCACCTAGCTGCCCCTGTAAGAACATTTTATTAGGGGCAGTTAGGTGGCTCAGTGGTTAGAGAGTCAGACCTGGAGATAGATGGTCCTGGGTTCAAATTTGGATCCAGACACTCATTTAACCCCAATTGCCTAGCTCTTCTGCCTTGGAAATGATTCTAAGACCATATCAATTCTAAGACCAGAAGATAAGGGTTTTAAAAAAAAGAACACTTAGTCAAGCATAGAATTACCCAAAATAGACCAATTGCCTTTCTCAGACATATATATTATATGTGTATATAATATATATATTATATGTATAATATGCACACATATTCAATCCATTTTATTTTTTTGGCTTCCAGCTCTCATGGGAACATGAATGTAGGCCTTTAGTTCATTCTATGGGATGAATCCAAAGCTTCTAAACATTTTAGGTTAGCCAGAGGATGGGGACTTCTCCGTGGCATGTTAATAGTGCTTACTTTCAAGAAGAAAGGCAGAGTAAAAAACAAAAAACAACAACAAAAAACCCCCCTCAACACCCTCACTCCTTCACAAAGAGGTTTGGTTTGGGGGGTTCATTACTATTCATCATGCAGTGTGCTCTCTCTCTTTCTCTCTCTCTCTCCCAAGGGTGAGTGCCAAATCCTCGAGCCTGCTTTTGCAACCCTTCTAAACACTGCCCACCCCTGTCCCACTCCAAATGTTGAGAAATAAGTGCAGAATTTTGTAACCTTGCATAGAATCGGGGAAAACAAAATACAAATTTAAATTGCATGATTCAGCTAGTCAATTTTAACTTGCCTTTTTTTTTTTTTAATTTCTTTAGCAAGTGTTTTCAGTCCTTAAGTTATGAACAGTTTTGATATTCCAGCAATCAATATGAGCTACGGAGGTAGTGCCAGCTTGGAACAAGCCAGTGGAAAAATGAGTGATTTCTCTTTTGTTCTTTCCCATGTAGAAGCCCTAAATTCCAATATAATACCCGTTGGAGAGATCTCAGCTGTTCTGCTGTCTATATATTCTTGGTGCTGATGAGGGCTGTGGGTGTTTTTCCCTTTCTGGTTGGTCTCTCAGCATGAGATTTTTTGACTCAAGTTAACTTAATTTTGTAAAACTTCAGTTGAACTTCTTCTAGTAATTATCGAGGGAGGGTAGAGGAAGGGTGAGGAGAGAGACCTTGCCATTCTTCCATGTCCTCTATAGCGAAATGCTATTGGCACTCATTAATTTCCTTATGTCAAATAGCAATGTTTAAGGCAAGCCAATTCAGAGGCATTTTTTCTTTATTTGGAAAGAGGGTTCTGGGAGCCCTAAGGCTGAGAGTGTGAAACAATTGTGCTTGAGACATTAATCATGCCATTTTGACTGCTGTTTGACCTCTTACTTCTCAGGTCTGGGCTTGAGACAAAGCAAGTTCTGTTAGAAGAGATACCCCAAGGTTAAGCTGGTAATTTAAGGGGAAGCTCATAGCGGTTGTGTGGCTCCTTTGATTCCATTAGAAAGAAGATATTGTTTCGTATGGCCAACTTTGGGAGGATGGGGGCTTTGGAACTAGAGCAATAGAGAGTTCATATTAATACTAATCTGAAATGCTTGGTTTTTCGAGAAATAATGTTTTAAACTCACCAGAATCTTCTTAATTATAAGTTAAAAAATAAGTGCAGCCTTCTGTTAGATTGATTAAAAAAAAAACATTTTACAGAGAAACTATCCAGAATCACCCAAAATATGAAATTGTGTGTGTGTGATTTTTGAAAAAACCTACAAAACACCAAATGATAGAGAAGGAAGGAAGGAAGGTTTAAAGTTCTGTCTCTGAGATGAAGCAACTTTGGTTTCTGCTGAGTTTTGCCCAATTATGAATCAAAGCTAGAGATGAAATAGAAGTACATGGTGCTGTAGACTGTAGTATCCATCTCTCTGATGCCATATTTCAGCTTTAACTATTCTTCCTGGGGACAGTTTGGTCCTTTCTCTAATTGTGATACTGCCTGTGGGTTTGAAGGATGTGAAAGAGTCTGCCTTCCAAGATAAGACCATAAAGCTGCGATTGATTCAAGTCATATTGAGAATGTGCAGCCCTATTTCTTTTTAAGGGGACATGGGAAAATGCAAGACATTCTAGGTAAACTCTGCTACTAGGAGATGGTCTTTAGGGTCCTTCTACCATCGGATGTGATGTTTAGCTATAATATGTTTACAATGAGAGAGAAATTGATGAAGTGTGATGAATTGGAAGATGGTGCTTGTGGATAAAGATGGATACTAGAAGGGTACTTCACATTTTATAGGGAAAGAAATGAATTTAATAGACTACATTAACCTTTGGAAAGAAAGTTAAGGGCTTGTGGATAAAGATGACCAGTATTACCAGAAGGGCACCTCAAACTGGAGAGGGAAAAAAGTAAATTTAATAGTCTTTAGTAAATTACAGTAACCTTTGGAAAGAAAGTCATTTGGATAATACATACATCAGGTATTCAGTAAGTACCTTCTTTGTTAGAGGGCATCTAGGTAGCACAGTGGGTAGAACATGGCTTGGAGTCAGGAAAACTCATCTTCTTGAGTTCAAATCTGGCCTCAGACACTTGTCAGCTTTGTGACCCTGAGCAAGTCACAACCCTATTTGTCTTATTTTCCTTATCTGTAAAATGAACCAGAGAAGAAAATGGCAAACCATTCCAGTTTTTTTGCCAAGAAAATCCCAAATGGGGTCATGAAGAGTTGGATATGTCCAAAATAACTGAAGAAGGTCTTTGTACAAGACATCATGCTGGACTCTAGGGATACAAACATGAAACAGTCTTTGCCCTCAAGGAACCTAACTTTCTATGAGAGAGAAAAATGACAAATCACCATATAAGGTGATTATATACATATAAGTAAATTTAAAAATAAATACAAAGTAAATAGAAGGTCTTTTGGGGGGATGGGGAGGAAATGAAAAAGACCCCATGTAGGAGGTGGTATTTGAGCTGTACTTTGAAGAAGATGGGATTCCAAGAGGCTGAGGCATGCACTGGGGACAAGGTAGCCTGGGCAGAGGTGCTGAGAGGGAAAGTGGAATGTTGTGGGTGAGGAACAGTAAGGAGTCCAGTATGGCTGGGACCTAGAGTGGAGTAGAACAACCACTGTAATATTTCTTCAGATGGTACAACTGTTTGTTAGACAAGTTCTGCTGGACTGGAACCAAAGCCTTCAAAGTCCTCTGAAGGGAAAATCACAGCCTAGATGGAAAATTAATAAAAAGGGCACAAATACTTTTGCAGTGAGTTATATGGTATGGATCTTGTTTTAATACCAGTATTATAGGAAACAATGGAAAAAATTCTGGTTCTGTTGTAACCAGGAATCACATTGTCTGTTGTCTAATCCATGATGACTTGGTTAATCTTTGCCTGAATTTAATATGTATAGATACAGAAAGTAACTCTAACATTTTGGTGGGGGGTTTACTTGACTAGTCAAACATGTGTTTAAAGTTCAGTATCTACCTAGGAGAGCAAAGAATGCTGTGGCTTAATGTAATTTTTTTAAAGGGTTACTGATGATTTTTTTTTTTAGCATAACTGCCATTTCTGGATTATTCTCCCTCTTTACACCCCATTATAATCCTCCCTTCCAAGTATGGTTAAGCAAAACTTAGGATCATGGATTTATAATGATAATAATGAATTGTTCTAAGTGCTTTATAGTGTTACCTCATTTGATCCTCACAATAACCCTGGGAGGTAGGTACCATTATTATTCCCATTTTACAGATGAGAAAACTGAGGCAGGCTGATGTGACTTGTCTAGGGTCACATAGTAAGTCTAAACCCCTCATTTTATAGATGAAGAAACTAAAGTCCTTACTATGTTTGGTAGGATATGTCTCATTTTACACCTGGGATCTACCACTTCTCTCTTGAGAGGAGCTATCAGTTTAAGCTATTAATTTTCTGGAGCCAAGTTTAGTTACTACACTTGTCTGAGATCCATATTCTTTTGGTAGTCTTTTCTTTTTCAATCTTCTTGTCATTGTGGGTATTGTTCCCTTTCTCTCTGTGTCTCTCTGTATGTCTCTCTCTGTCTGTCTCTCTTTCTCTGTCTCTGTCTCTGTCTCTGTCTGTTTGTCTGTCTCTCTCTCTCTGTTTCTCTGTCTACCTGTCTGTCTCTCACCTTCCACCTTAGAATCAATACCCTGTATTCATTCCAAGGCAGAAGAATGACAAGGGGTAGGTGATAGGGGTTAAGTGACTTGCCCAAGGTCAGACAGCTAGGAAGTTTCTGAGGTCAGATTTGAACCTAAAAACCTCTGTCTCTTGGTGGGCCACTGAGCCACCCAGCTTCTCCTTTTACTTTCTTTTAAAAAAGTATTTTTTCTTTCTGTTTTCTTGTTTTTTTTTTCTTGTTTCTTGTTTTTTTTTTTTTGCTATTTATTGAACCCTACGATGAATTTTTGCCACATTTTTACTCTCACACCAGATTTTAGAGTATCCTCCTCTCAGCATTTGCTCAAAAAGCCTGCAATACCATAATTTCCCCTAGATTTGGGTTGATAAAAAAAAATGGAAAATGAATCTCTGCTCATGTTCATAGAGATTATAGTACCTACTGCCTATTGTGTCATTAAAACTATTTTTGAAGTGCCCGAATGTCTGTTAATTCCTTATAGCTAACCAAGGCTATCTATCACTAGACCAGGGCATTTACTGCTCCATCCCAACATCAGCAGAGAGTCCCATCACCTCCATTATGTGTCCCAATAGGAGTACTAGGGCAAGACTTTTGTGTACCTTTGGCAAGATCTGACAGTTTGTGCTGCCAGCTAATATGTTGCTGTGTAGAGGGGACTTTTCTGGCATTGAAAATATGTACAGTTATAAAAAGTAGTAAGACATATCCCTCATTGCACCCTACTCCAGTTTGCATACTCCAGTTCTCTGTATGCCTAGAACTATTTCTGGGACCCATTAATGCAAGTTTCCTGTATTTGGCCCAATTTCACTCGTTATTTCATGTCACTATTTTGTACCCTGTGGTGTATTCTGCCATATCAAAGGAAGACTTCCCACCTATGCTTTGCTTTTCCTACTCAAAGCAATAATATGTTAGAGTTTTTATGTGTTCGTTGCTTAACACCCTTCCTTTCCCTATCTCACCAGAGTTCTTTCATATTAGTCCTGAGCATTTCATCTTTTTTCCTTCCCCTTCAATGGAGGTTATGTTGAATGGAATGGAAACCTGGGCTTGGCTGAAGAAATGTCACCATGGGAGGGAAGGTGGGTGTCTAACAGGGTTTCGGCTCCCTTCCTTTGTAGATGACCTTGGAAAGTAGCTTTTCAAACATTATTTTCAAGGACACACTAGAACTGGAATATACTTTTTTAAAAAAACTTAAACAAAGTACTTCTGGATCAAGATGGTTGCAAAGTAGTTGCAGAACTTTTACCCTCTCCACCACCAACAAAAAGGCCAAGTTCAGATGAGTGAAGGGACTCCACAATAGGGTGCAGCATTGAAGGTACATGGGATTTGGGCATTTCCACACTATAAGGGGGTAAATTATCTCCCACCAAACTGTGAGCTGATCAAACCCTCCTCTAGCCCACCTATGGGGCAGGATTCATTGCCAGTGCCCTACAATTAAAGCAATGGGGAACAACTTCTAAGTTCTTGGCAGTGGATCAAGAGCACCCCTGAGTGCAGCTAGACCCGAAACTTAAGGAGGCTGAAGATTGTGCACCTTGGGCACAAAGAGGGGAGTGGGGCTGGGGAAGCATACAGCAGAAACTGCATGCAGACTCAAAAAGTAGCCTCAGGCAAAAACCACTGTGTAGCTTCATACACAGAGAGCTTGCCCTCTTCACCCAGACTTCTGAGGGAAGAAAAAAACAGCAAAGTAATGACTAGCAAGGCTCAAAAAAACCAAACAACAAAAGAAGCAAGAAAAACCCACTAACTCTGGATGATTTTTACATAGAAAAAAATCCAGACCACAGAACAGACAGCAGAGGAGGACAAACATGTAAACACATCCAAACCTTCCCAAAAAAATGAAAATTGGTCACAAGCTCTTGAAGAGTTCCAATCATAGGTCATGAGAAAGGTGGAAGAAATTTGGCAAGAAAAATAGGAAATAGTTCAAAAAGAAAATAACAGTCTAAAAGGCAGAATTTTGCAACTGGAAATTGAGGTTCAGAAATCAAATGAAATGATAAGCAAATTAAAGACCAGAAATGACCAGCTAGAAGCTGTGAAGAGCCAGATAGACCAGACAGAAAAGGAAAACCAAAAGATTATAGCTGAAAATCAGTCTTTAAAGGCTAGAATTGGGCAAGTAGAAGCCAATGATCTCACAAGACAGAAAGAATTAATAAAGCAAAGTCAAAAGACTGATAAAATAGAAGGAAACATGAAATATCTCAATGAGAATGTGACAGATCAAAAAAACAGGTCTAGAAGAGACAATCTGAGAATCACTGGTCTTCCTGAAAAAGCAGAAATTAATAGAAATTTGGACTCCATACTAAAATAAATTATTCAGTAAAATTGCCCTGAAGTTCTACAACAAGAGGGCAATATAGACATTGAAAGGATTCATAGATCACCTTCTACACTAGACCCAGAAAAGACAACCCCCAGGAATATAATAGCCAAATTCAATAGCTTCCAAGTAAAAGAAAAAATTTTACAAGAAGCCAGAAAGAGACAATTCGGATATCAAGGAGCACCAATCAGGATCACACAGGATCTGGCAACCTTCACACTAAAAGACCGCAAGGCTTGGAATATGATATTCAGAAAGGCAAGAGAACTGGGTCTATAAGCAAGGATCACCTACCCATCAAAACTGACTATATACTTCAAGGGAAAGTATTGGCATTCAACAAAATAGAAGATTTCCAAATATTTGCAAAGAAAAGACCAGGATTAAATGGAAAGTGTGATATCCAACCACAAAAACAAGAGAAACATGAAAAGGTAAATAAGAAAGAGAGGGGAAAGAAAAAAAAATTTAAGGTTCTTCTTTAAGGGCTTCAATATGATCAAACTACTTATATTCCTGTATGGAAAAATGTTATTTGTAGCTCTCAAAATTGTATTCACTATTACAGTAATTAGAAGAACTATACATAGGGAAAGACTCGGATACTAAGTGGTCTAAGATGATACAAAAAGAAAAAAAGAAAGAAAAGGGGTAGGGGAATAGAAGATGGCACCAAGAGAAACTTAAAGGAATAAGAAAAATAGGATAATCTATACCACACAAAGAGGCATATGGGAAGGGGAGGGGAAGAATATTATTATAAGAAGGAGAGGAAGAGAGTGTTAATAGGTAATACTTCAATCTTATTCTCAGAGTAATCATTTCTGAGGGGGAAGAGTGGCTAGATCCATTGGGGGTAACAAATTCTATCTTACACTCCAGGGAAAAGAAGAAGGAAAAAACCAAGGTGGGAAGTGGGGCAGGGAGTACATAAAGGGAGTGAAAGAGAGGGGGGAGGGAATCTAATTGATCCTAAACAAATAACAAGAGGGGAACAAAAAGGGAGAGGGTGGAAAGGGAAGTAAAATAAGGGAGGGAATTAGGGGGACTGATTAAAAGCAAATCACTGGTTTAAAAGGAAATAGCGAAAGAAGAAAAGGCAGAATTAGGAGAGGACTTGAAAATATTGGGGAATACACAGATAACAATCATAACTCTGAATGTGAATGGGATGAACCCATAAAATGGAAACAAATAGCAGAGTGGATTAGAAACCAAAAACCTACCATATGTTGTCTACAAGAAACACACATGAGGCAGATAGACACACACTGGGTGAAGGTGAAAGGATGGAGCAAAATCTATTGGGCTTCAACTGAGAAAAAGAAGGCAGGAGTTGTAATCTTGATAACTGACAAAGCCAAAGTAAAAATAGATCTGATCAAAAGAGATAGTGAAGGTAATTACATCCTGATAAAAGGCAGTATAGACAGTGAGGAAACATCAGTACTTAACATGTATGCACCAAATGGCATAGCATCCAGCTTTATAAAGGAGAAACTGGCAGAGCTCAAGGAAGAAATAGATAGTAAAACAATACTAGTAGGAGACCTGAACCTTCCCCTATCAGATCTAGATAAATCAAACCAAAAAATAAATAAGAAAGAGCTAAGAAAGATGAATGAAATCCTAGAAAAATTAGCGTTAATAGATATGTGGAGAAAAATAAATAGGGACAAAAAGGAATACACTTTCTGTTCAGTGGCACATGATACATTCTTAAAGATTGACCATGCACTAGGACATAGAAATATGGCAAACAAATGCAAAAGAGGAGAAATAATAAATGCAACCTTTTTAGATGATAATGCAATAAAAATAGTAATTAGTAAGGGCATATGGAAAGGCAAATCAAAAACTAATTGGAAATTGAATAATATGATTCTCCAAAATCAGTTAATTAAAAACATTATAAAAACAATAATTTCATTGAAGAGAATAACAATGATGAGACATACTACCAAAACCTGTGTGATACAGCCAAAGCAATACTTAGGGGGAAATTTATATCCTTGAGTGCATATATTAACAGATTAGGGAGGGCAAAAGTCAATGAATTAGGCATGCAAATCAAAAAACTAGAAAGGGAAAAATTAAAAATCCCCAGATGAAAACTAAATTAGAGGTTATAAAAATTAAAGGAGAAATTGATAAAATAGAAAGTAAAAGAACTATTGAATTAATAAATAAGATCAGAAGCTGGTACTTTGAAAAAACAAATAAAATTGACAAAGTACTGGTCAATCTAATAAGAAAAAAGGAAAGAAGAAAACCAAATTAGCAGTATCAAAGATGAAAAGGGAGACCTCACCTTTAATGAAGAAGAAATTAAGGCAATCATTAAAAACTATTTTGCCCAATTATATGGCAATAAATATAGCAACCTAGGTAAGATGGACAAATATTTACAAAAATATAAATTGTCTAGATTAACAGCAGAAGAAATAGAATACTTAAATAATCCCATATCAGAAAAAGAAATTGAACAAACCATCAAAGAACTCCCTAAGAAAAAATTCCGAGGACCAGATAGATTCACAATTGAATTACATCAAACATTCAAAGAACAATACTATGCAAATTATTTGACATAGTAAGCAAAGAAGGAGTTCTACCAAATTCCTTTTATGATACAAATATGGTATTGATCACAAAGTCAGGTAGATCAAAAACAGAGAAAGAAAACTACAGACCAATCTCATTAATGAACATAGATGCAAAAATCTTAAATAGAATACTAGCAAAAAGACTCCAGCAAGTGATCATGAGGGTTATTCATTATGATCAGGTGGGATTTATACCAGAAATGCAGGAATGGTTCAATATAAGGAAAACCATTCACATAATTGGCCATATCAACAAGGTAACAAACAAAAAATCACATGATTATCTCAATAGATGCTTAAAAGGCTTTTAACAAAATTCAATACCCATTCCTACTGAAAACACTAGAAAGTATAGAAATAGAAGGGCCTTTCCTAAAAATAATAAACAGTACATACCTTAAACTATCAACAAGCATATGCAATGGGGATAAATTAGAAGCATTCCCAATAAGATCATGAGTGAAACAAGGATGCCCATTGTCACCTCTATTATTTAACTTTATTTATTTATTTCTAGTAATACTAGTAGTAGCAATTAGAGAAGAAAAAGAAATTGAAGGTATTAAAATAGGCAATGAAGAAACCAAGCTATCATCTTTGCAGATGATATGATGGTCTACTTAAAAAAATGCTAGAGAATCAACTGAAAAGCTAGTAGAAATAATCAACAACTTTAACAAAGTTGCAGGATACAAAATAAATGCACATAAATCATCAGCATTTCTATATATCTCCAACATATCACAGCAGCAAGAGGTAGAAAGAGAAATACCACTTAAAATCACCCTAGACAATATAAATACTTAGGAATCTATCTACCAAAACAAACACGGGAATTATCTGAACACAACTGCAAAACATTTTCCAAACAATTAAAACTAGATCTAAACAATTGGAAAAACATTGATTGCTCATGGGTAGGACGAGCTAATATAATAAAAATGACCATTCTACCCAAACTAATTTACCTATTTAGTGCTATACTTATCAAACTACCAAAAAACTTTTTTCTGAATTAGAAAAAACTATAACAAGGTTCATTTGGAAGAACAAAAGATCAAGAATATCAAGGGAAATAATGAAAAAAAACTATGAAGGAAGGTGGCCTAGCAGTACCAGATATCAAACTACACTATAAAGCAGCGATCATCAAAACGATATGGTACTGGCTAAGAGTCAGAAGGGAGGATCAGTGGAATAGACTTGGGGTAAGTGAAGTCAGCAAGATAGTCTTATGGTAAACCCAAAGAGCCCAGATTTGGGGACAAACATCCACTATTTAACAAAAACTGCTGGGAAAGTTGGAAAACAATATGGGAGAGATTAGGTTTATCAACATCTCCCACCCTACACCAAGATAAATTCAGAATGGGTAAGTGACTTGAATATAAAGAAGGAAACTATAAGTAAATTAGACGAACACGAAATAGTATACTTGTCAGATCTTTGGGAAAGGAAAGATTTTAAAACCAAGCAAGAGTTAGAAAAAATTACAAAATGTAAAATAAATAATTTTGATTACATTAAATTAAAAAGATTTTGTACAAACAAAACTAATGCAACCAAAATTAGAAGGGAATCAACAAATTGGGATAAAGTCTCTCTTGACAAAGCCCTAATTACTCAAATTCATAAGGAGCTAAATCAATTGTACAAAAAATCAAACTATTCCCCAATTGATAAATGGGCAAGGGACATGAATAGGGAATTTTCAGATAAAGAAATCAAAACTATCAGTAAGCACATGAGAAAGTGTTCTAAATCTCTTATAATTAGAGAAATACAAATCAAAACAACTCTGAGGTGCCACCTCACACATAGCAGATTAGCTAACATGACAACAAAGGAAAGTAGTGAATGTTGGAAGGGATGTGGCAAAATTGGGATATTAATGCATTGCTGGTGGAGTTGTGAATTGATCCAACCATTCTGGATGGCAATTTGGAACTATGCCCAAAGGGGTTTAAAAGACTATCTGCCTTTTGATCCAGCCATACCAGTGCTTGGTTTATACCCCAAAGAGATAATAAGGGAAAAGACTCATACAAAAATATTTATAGCTGCGCTCTTTGTGGTGGCAAAAAATTGGAAAATGAGGGAATGTCCTTTGGGGAATGGCTGAACAAATTGTGGTATCTGTTGGTGATGGAATACTACTGTGCTGAAAGGAATAATGAACTGGAGGAATTCCATGTGAACTGGAAAGACCTCCAGGAATTGATGCAGAGTGAAAGGAGCATATCCAGGAGAACATTGTACACTGATACTCATACACTGTTGTATAATTGAACATAACAGACTTCTCTACTAGCAGTAGAGGTTTCAGTTTGCATCAGCCATAAAATGAGATTTTTGTAAAGTAATCTTATAAGTTTCATATGATTAAGGAATTTTATACTTCAGAAGATCTGTAACTTTCTTAGTAGGAGTACTCCTACATGTAATGAACAGAAATCACATTAGGAAAGTGTGATTATTGGTGCAGCACTTCTAAAATATATCTTATTCACTCTCACTTATTTGCTTGAGGTAGAAACATTTAATCACTCTAATGACCAATTTCCATTGACCATTGGTGAAACTTTTGATACCTGAGTAAGTTGATTCTTTAATAATAGATATGAATTTGTTGCTGGGTCAGTATTTGAAATCTTTCTAGCTTTGTAAAACCCTTCATAGCTTATACTCCTTCAAGAAAAAAAATCTCATTTTTACTTCTTAATGAAGCACCAGAAGGGTGATGGTTGAGAATTAATATTTTTAAATCAATGCACATTTCTTTAAAAATTTATATTTTAAGAACTTATTTTTTTAATAGATGTGAATACACCTTGGATGTGAATATTCCTTCTGCTAACATGGATTTAAAATTCTCTGTTCCTTAGTTGGTAATCTGAAGCTGATACTACTTAAAAAAAATATTATCACCTGGTGGCCAGCCATCTAACTTAATTAAGTTCATCTTAAGATAAAGATGTACAGTAGTGGTACTAATAATAATAATAACTAACATTTATATAATGTTTACTATGTGCCAGGCACTGTGCTAAGTGATTTTTTACAAATATTATCTCATCACTAGTTACTTACTTTGAGCCTTGCCGACTTGATTCAAAGTCAGGATCATTATCAGGCTAGGACTTCAGCAGAAGACAAAGTACTGTAGCAATACCTAATAAGAAAGTTCATACACCCATGTTGAAATCAATATAAAATGTAGCAAATACACTATTCTTGTATCCTATAATCAAACAAATATTTTTGTGGTTTGTTGTTAAATATTAGTATGAATTACTTATCCTTCTTGATAATTTTCCATTGGACTTCTTGGACTAATTTCTTAGTACTTAAGGTTTTATTGTTAATAGTGTTAAAAACAAGATTTCCTCAGTGGGAAAAATTAATGAGGCTCAATTCTCTCTAATTAATCTAATGAGCAATTTGTTCCAGCATGTTTCCTGAATATTCACTACTGAGGTTTTTATAAACCACAGCCATAATTATTATTGTCATGATAATATGAATTCTAATGACCATCACCAGCATTTGTTGGATGATTGAGAAAGTTCATTTTTCTATTCTTCTTTTTTTCTATTGAAGGTCACCGTTGGGTAAATTATCTGCTTAATGTAGGACAAGAGAGGTCTAAAATTTGGTGAAATGTGAAATTTTGCTACAACATTGGCCTGTTATATTCATTAGTCAAGTATGTTCATGTTTCTATAGAAGGGAAAGATTACATATTAAAACTGAGTTTTAATGTTAGAAATTATGTCAATGCTATATTATGTTGGCATTATATTGGATAATCCCTATTTTAAAGAAAAACTCAAATATTACAAATACTGACTTTTTCTGCCCTTTTCCTATTCTCATACTTAGAAAAATCATTGTTTCTTGTTATTTTTTGTTTTGTTCTGAGTTAGCAAAACAAAAACAAAAATATCTTCTATGTTACTATTTTTCCAAAGATTTTTAAGTGTGTGATTGTGGATTATCACAGTCTCACAATGTCCTTGGTGAGCCTGATTTTAAATATGGAGAAAGTAGGTACATAATGACTCAACCAAAGTGATATCATGTATTATTGTACAGTCAGTGATAAATTTAATTCTCACTCAGTGGATTTTTCATGAGATGTTTTACATAGAATTAATCCCACAGTAAATCTTCTTATTTAAAAATTAACTAAGGAAATGTGACTTGTAAAACCTTGAACAAATTGCTTAATCTCCATGAATCTCAGTTTCCTCATCTCAATCTCAGGTTGTTAGGAGACACTGTTATCACAGACCATACATAGTTCCTTGTGGGTCTGTATTTGAAGCCTTTCTAGCTTTACAAAACCTGCCAGAGCTTATATTCCTTTGATACAACCTTTGGAGTTCTTCATTTGTTTGTTTTTTATAGAAAGTAAATTGATTTTTCTAAATGGAAAAAATAATTGTTCTGGGTCAGCCTTCATATCTTGTACATGTCATCATTTTATTCTCCCTAAAGAAATGAGTTTTCTTTTTTTTAATTTTAAATTTTCTTTAAAAATTTTTTTCCATGTTTACATGATTCATGTTATCTCTCTCTTTTCTTCCCTTGCCCTTCCTAGAGTCGATAAGTAAAAAAACTATTATCTTATTCATTTTTGTAATAGACATCTTTTAAAATCAAAATCCCAAATCACATGCTCAAATAAACCAGTGATAAATCATATGTTTTCTTCTGGATTTCTTCTCCCACAGTTCTTTTCTAGCTGTGAATAACATTCTTTCTTATAAGTCCCTCAAAATTATCCTGGATTAGTAGTAGTATCCATTACATTTGATTGTCCCATAATGTTTCAGTTACTGTGTACAATGTTCTCCTGGTTCTGCTTATTTTGCTTCAAATCAGTTCTTTCCAGTTCTTATAGAAATCCATCAATTCATCATTCCTTTTAGAACAAGATATTCAGCCATTCCCCAATTGAGAGGCACCCCTCATTTTCCAATTTTTTGCCACCACAAAATGTGATGCTATAAATATTTTTGTATAAACAGATCCTTTCCCATATAAAAAAAAAATCTCTTTGAGGGGCAGCTGGGTAGCTCAGTGGAGTGAGAGTCAGGCCTAGAGACAGGAGGTCCTAGGTTCAAACCCGGCCTCAGCCACTTCCCAGCTGTGTGACCCTGGGCAAGTCACTTGACCCCCATTGCCCACCCTTACCACTCTTCTACCTATGAGACAATACACCGAAGTACAAGGGTTTAAAAAAAAAATCTCTTTGGGATACAAACCTAGTAGTGATATTGCTGGGTCAAAGGGCATACCAGGAAATGGGTTTTCTAAACAAAAGTACACTTTAGATTCCATTCAAAGAGTCATGCATTCTTAATTAATTAAGTCTGAAGAGATTTCATATTCTCTTAGAATTTCATGACTAAAAAAGTTGGGTATTAGGATTCTAGTCTCCTTGGAAGATATCTATCCTTTACATGGAGATACCAAAAGGCAAAACTAGCCCCTGCCTTCATAAAGCTCTCACATTCTCACTGTGGAGGAGACTACATATGATTAATTAGGCACATAAAAGCTTTTGTAAATTGGAGGCAATTTCAAAAGGAATGGATTAGCTTTGGTATTGAGGAGAACTGAGAAAGCCTTCTTGCAGCCTTGAAGGAGGCCACCTCCTCCTGAAGGAGAAACTAGGCAAAGAATTCAATTGGTAGGGTCAAGAATCATGGTATTTAGAACTGGATAGTACTATATATGTCATTTAGTTTAGATCTCTTGTTTTCAGGAAAAGAAAAGGAGGCCCAAACAGGTTAAGTGACATGATTATTGAATCCATGGAAACTGATGAGATTAAGTGAAACAGAGATGAGATTTGAATCTGGTCCTCCATCTTCAATGGGCAGCTATGTAGTACAGTGGATAGAGTGCTGGATCTGGGGTCAGGAAGATTCATCTTCATGAATTCAAATCTCACCTCAGACACTTAGTAGCTGTATGACCCTGGACCACTCACTTAACCCTGTTTGCCTCAGTTTCCTCCTCTACAAAATGAGCTGGAGAAGAAAATGGCAAATCACTCCAATATCTTTGCCAAAGAAAACATCAAAAGGGGTCACAAAGAGTCAGACATGAATGAAAAAGGCTGAATAAACAACAACCACTGTCTTAAAGAAGAGGGGAAAATACTTTTTTCTACTTTGCACACTTGGAGGAGGGTTATTTCTAGATTTTTACCTGTCCCATGTATCTACAGCGAATAAAATTATCTCTTAGGAGGGCAGCTGGGTAGCTCAGGGGATTGAGAGCCAGGCCTAGAGACAGGAGGTCCTGGGTTCAGGTCCGGCCTCAGACACTTCCCAGCTGTGTGACCCTGGGCAAGTCACTTGACCCCCATTGCCTACCCTTGCCACTCTTCCACCTATAAAATCAATGCACAGAAGTTAAGGGTTTAAAATAAAAAAAAAAATTATCTCTTAGGTACATATTTGTCCTCTCTTGAAAGTAGTGGATAGATTTCATAAGTATTTAATGTTGGGCCAGAGCTTTATATACATATTTTCTATGTCTTTTTTTTTTAACTCTTACCTTCCATCTTAGAGTCAATATTAACTATTGGTTAAAAGGCAGAAAAGCAATAAGGGCTAGATAATTGAGTTTAATTGACTTGCCTGGAGTCACACAGCTAGGAAGTGTCTGAGGTCAGATTTGAACCCAGGACCTTCCATCTCTATCCACTGAGCCACCCAGCTATCCCATCTGTTTCTTTTTGAGGAGGGATTTTACAACCATAATCTTGTGCTTGGCCAGAACAATAAGGTTTATGTAAGCTGAGGACTTGCTGGCTTTCAGCTGATTCATTAGAAATAGGGGTTTATTTTTAAGTTTATATCTGCAGTGTTTGCTGCATTTGTTGGGTTGACTCATCCTTGGATAGATATCTCTAAAGGGTGGGAGGCTTTCTCATGGGGGCGATCATCTGGGACAGGAGAGAGAAACCTCTTCTAGGAAAAATAATGTGGATGAGTGTTTAAATAGAATAATAGGGAAACAAGAAGAATGTCAGGGATTAGTGACATATACTTGAAATGTTTTGCTTTATTTCTATCTGAAATATGTGAGGCTGAACACCCCAAAGAAATCCCTTCTCCCTCCCCAACCCCAAAAATGTGAATGAATATTTTAGAAAGCTTTGGAATCAGCAATTCTATCCGTGTTTAGCATTTGATCTTCTTGCAGCCCCAGTGAGAACAAATGTGGTAGTACAAATGCATTCATTCACGTCACACTTAAGGACACGGAAGTCATACAATATTGAGGTTAAAGCAATGGAAGCAAACTCTGGGGGAATCTTTCAGGATCTGCGTGTCTTTCATATTTTGTATAAAGTAATAAATAAGCAAGGGCCTGAAGGTCTAATAGGTGCTGACTCTATGCCAGGTACCATGCTAAGTACTTTACAAATATTATCTCATTTGATACTCATGACTCTCTAAGATAGCTACTATTTTTATGTTCATTTTATAGTTGAAGAAACTGAGGCTGATAGGTTAAGTGACTTGCCCAAGGTCCCTCAGCTAGTCAGTATCTAAAATTGGATTTGAACTCAGGTCTTTTGGACTCCAGGCCCAGCACTCTAGTCACTGTGCCTGCCATCTTGCCACTTTTGTAGATTTAATGGATTCAGAAATGTAAATTAAGTACCTGTCAATAATAAAGTTTTACTGAATTCAGAAATGTAAATTAAGTCCTATCAAGAACAAGGTACATGTTTTAGATAGTTGCTCAAATATGACTTTAATAGCTTTCCTGTGTTTATATATTATTTACATCTTAAATAATATATATTTCCTATTTATATATTTGGTGCCCATAACATTTCTCTATACTTAATATATTCATAATGTATATTAATTATTTTTAGTATTGATATTAAGTACTTGGGACGTATGTATTATAATGGTGTTTATTTTATTATTTTTTCCTAGTCCCTTTTATGGAGAAGATTTTTACTGTGAAATTCCTCGGAGTTTTCGGCACCTGTCCTTTTACATTTTTGATAGAGATGTATTCAGGAGGGATTCCATCATAGGTATGTATTCAAAAGGTGTATTTTCTTTGTTGTTGTCAGTTTTGTTTTTTTTTAAATTCTTACCTTCTGTTTTAGAATCAATATTGTTTATTGGTTCCAAGGCAGAGAAGTGGTAAGGGCTAGGCAGTGGGGGTTAAGTGACTTGCCCAGGGTCACACACCTAGGAAGTGTCGGAGGCCAGATTTGAACCTAGGACCTCCCATCTCTAGGCTTGACTCTCAATCCACTGAGCTACCTAGCTGCCCCCAGCACATAAGACTTTAAAATTTTTTTTGCCTCTGTCCTCTAGATTTGAGGTCTCCAGTTCTCTTTACCTGCACTTTTTAAAAAATGGTGGATTGGAATGGGTACTAGATTTGGAGTGAATGGAACTAAGCCAAGATGCTAAGTTGGACAAATAGATTTGGCAATCACTGCCATAGAATGGATAATTTAATCCATGGGAACTGATTAGATCAAGAAAAATAGAAAAAAGGGAGAAGACAAGAAAGCATAAAGGGAAACCTATGATTAGTGATTTTTACCTGAATGAAGATCCAATGAAGGAGACCAAGAAGGAGTGATTAGAGAGGTAGAGTAGAGTCATCAAAACCTAGAGAGAAAAAAGTAGTAAGGAGAGGAGGATGTCAGAGGCTATAGAGAGGCCAAAAAGAATAGGGATTAAGAACAAGCCATTCATGGGGTAGCTTGGTGTTTGAGGGGATTGAGAGCCAAGCCTGGAATCAGAAAGACTTGGGTTCAAATCTGGCCGCAGGTACTTCTTAGCTGTGTGACTCCAGGCAAATCGTTTAATCCCAATTATCTTGCTCATACTATTCTGCTTTGGAACCTATATTTAGTATCAATTCTAAGACAAGATTTTTTTTTAAACCCTTACCTTCCATCTTGGAGTCAATACTGTGTATTGGCTCCAAGGCAGAAGAGTGGTAAGGGTAGGCAATGGGGGTCAAGTGACTTGCCCAGAGTCACACAGCTGAGAAGTGTCTGAGGTCAGATTTGAACCTAGGACCTCCTGTCTCTAGGCCTGGCTCTCATTCCACTGAGCTACCCAGCTGCCCCCACAAGATTTTTTTTTAAAAAAGGTCATTCATTTTGGCAATTAAAAGATCATTAGTTCACTTGACCCCCATTGCCTAGCCCTTACCACTCTTCTGCCTTGGAGCCAATATTCCAAGCAGAAGGTAAGGGGTTAAAAAAATTAAAAAAAAAAAAAGATCATTAGTAACTTTGGAAACCCCAGTTTTGATTGAATGATAAGGTCGGAAGTATACTCTGGAGAGTTAAGAAATAGAGGGAGAAGAAAGGAAATGAAAGAGGCACCATTTGTAGATGGCATTCTCCAAGAGTTTAGCCTCAAAAAGCAGCAGATGAACTGGGGGGAATGAATGGATTAAGGGAAGATTTTTTGAGGATGGAGGAGATAGTTATATTTCTTGGCAGTAAGGAAGCAGCCAATAGATAAGGAGAGACTGAAGATAGTGATGGAATGGAAAAAGTAATGGGGAGAAAGGATGGAATGGATCATTTAGAGGGAAATTTTGATAGGGTTTGGATTTGTCAACAGAAGGGTTCTCCTATGTAATATTAATAAATGTAATTATCAATTAAGCTAAAAAAAGGATGGAATGGGGTTCACTTATGAAGGTTGAGGGGTTTGCCTTGGCAAAGAGAAAAGGGTCACCCTTAAATGTGAGAGGAAAAGAGGAGATAATGGCAGAAGGCATCTTGATAATATGAAATGTAGAGGAGAGAAGAGGGAGCTCTCAGGGAATGTCCTCAATCTTTTCATTGACCGATGAAGTAAGGTTCTTATGTGAGAAGATAAGAGAGAGGGAGAAGAAGTGTGGTAAATTTTAAGAGGGATGAAAAGATTTGGAAAAGCTCCTACGGTGAGTGGGATACTGAATTAATTAAAGAACTGTAAATTCTCTGTCATTGTAAAATTGTAAAAGGATTCCCTTGCTGTTGTGAGTGTCCATTTGAGATTATGTAACTTAAATCTGTTGTGGATCCAGAGGATTTTTCTCCAGCTCTGTTCCCATGTTGTTAGGACAGAATATGACTTTCACTTTGACTTTAGAGAGACACCATAAACATCTGTTAAGTACCTACTATGTGCTAAGCACTGGGTTTTTATTTTATTTTATTTTAATAATTTTTATTTTTTTAGAAAAGTTATCCATGATTACATGATTCATGTTCTTACTTTCCCCTTCACCTCCCCCCCCCTCTCCATAGCCAATGCACATTTCCACTGGTTTTAACATGTGCGATCAATCAAGACTTATTTCCATATTATTGATAGTTGTATTCGTGTGGTAGTTTCAAGTCTACATCCTCAAACATGTCCGCCTCAACCCATGTGTTCAAGCAGTTGTTTTTCTTCTGTGTTTCCACTCCTGTAGTTCTTCCTCTGAATGTGGGTAGTGGTTTTTCCCATAAATCCCTCAGAATTGTCCTGGGTCATTGCATTGCTGCTAGTACAGAAGTCCATTACATTTGAGTGTACCATAGTGTATCCGTCTCGGTGTACAATGTTCTTCTGGCTCTGCTCCTTTCGCTCTGCATCAATTCCTGGAGGTCTCTCCAGTTCGCCTGGAATTCCTCCAGTTTATTATTCCTTTTAGCACAATAGTATTCCATCACCCGCATGTACCACAATTTGTTCAGCCATTCCCCAATTGAAGGACATACCCTCCTTTTCCAGTTATTTGCCACCACAAAAAGGGCAGCTATAAATATTTTTGTACAAGTCTGTTTATCTTTGATCTCTTTGGGGTACAAACCCAACAATGCTATGGCCTGATCGATAAGCACTGGGTTTTTAAAGAGAGGCAAAAGACAGTCAGTCCCTCTCTCAAGTAATTTACAATCTAATGGATGAAGACAACATTACACACAAATATATACAAGACAAACTGTATACAGCCTAAACATGAAATAATTAAAAAATGGAAAGCACTGGAATTAAGAGGGGATGAGAATTTTTGTTATTTTTGTTCAGTAAATTTTTTTTGTCCTGTCGGACTCTTCATGACCCCATTTGAGGTTTTCTTGGCAAAGATATCAGTGTAGTCTGCCCTTTTCTTCTCCAGCTCATTTTAGAGATGAGGAACTGAGGCCAACAGGGTTAAGTGGCTTGTCCAGAGTCACACAGCTGCTAGTCAATGTCTGAGGCCAAATTTGAATTCAGGAAGATGAGTCCAAGCCCAGCACTCTATCCACTGGGCAACCCATTCTTTGAGGACAGGGTCTATCTTCTGCCTTTCCTTAGATCCCTAGGACTTAGCATGGTTGCTGGCACAGAGCAGATGCTCAATAAATGTTTATTGACTGGCAAGCTTCACCTGCTTCACCCATTTGACTAAAGACAAGCCCATCCACTCTCTTCATTATATGGAGAAGGGGAAAAATACCAGAAACGAGTTGCCAGTGACTGTGACCAAGTGTTTCTCTGGAGAGAGAATAAGCCAGGATTGTTAATACTCTTCAGCATGCAAGGATTCAGGCTTTTATTTATTTATAATCTTCTGAGATTGTGAACTCTCAAAGTGGCTATGGTTCACTATATAAATAAAATGTCTGTATCCAAGTCCTTTGTCTGAGAAACCCTTGAGCAGATGCTTTTGGTTGGGGGTGTCTATGTGAAACCTCCCTGTATGCTGAGATAAAGATCCCAGATGGTTTTGAAATTTTGTAATCTGAAATAGCATTTGTGTTTTGTGAAAAGCAATTCTTCGGAATTCATATCCCTTTTACTTCATTGGGTAGTTTGGATATATTTTATCTCATAATATATAAATATATGTGCGTGTGGTGAGGAGGCTTTCTTCACATACTTTTGCCGTTTCCATGTTGTTTTTAGAATAAGCTTCAGGAATTCTAAACTGATATAGTGACTTAAAAAAAATCCTAGGGAATGTGGCTCGATAGTTCACGTATATTAATTATAAGTCGAACTTGAAATTTCAAAGTTTTGAGGGTGCTTAAAATACATATCAAGCTTGGGGACATCCTGAGGAACTTAATCTAGTCTGGAATTTCTAGAGAGCAGATTTGTTTTTCTCTTGGTCTTTTTTAAGAATTTTTCTGAAAGTAGGGTTAGGCCTAGGTCCTGTAGTAGAATAAACATTGAATTTGGAATCAAAAGTGAATCCAAGACTGGGTTCTCCTCCTTACTACTTGTGTGATTTGGGGCAAATCTCTTAAAATGTCTGAGTTTTAGTTTCTTTATGAGCAAAGCAAAAACTGTTGTTGATTTCTAAGTTCCTATTCATCTCTTGAGCCTATAATCTGTTGTTTAAGAGGGACAAAATAGTGTAGTGGGTAAACCTTTGAATCTAAGCTTCTTGTATGGCTAGTTCTGCTTTATATAGCCATGAACCAATTACTTAATCTCCCTAGGCCTCAGTTTCCCATTCTGTAATATGAGTGGCTACTATTGTAAAACTCTTTAGTCTAAGATCCAATGATGAATTGAGAAGTAGGAAAATTTCATTTTCTTTGTCTCCTCACTTTTCTCATTTTATGTTCTCCCTCCCCTTCCTCTTCCCAGTTTTTATTTTGCTTAGTGCTCTTCCTGTCCTGGAGAAAAGTAATCTAATAAAGGAATTCACAGTAAAGTGTTAGTGACTTGGTGGGTTTTCCCTCCTAGAGGTATTTACAATGTAAAAAGAGGAGATTTAGAGAGGATCATGCAAACCCAGGTGATTGAATTTTCTCTTGGAATTTTGGGCTACATGACCCTTCTGGAGAATCTTCTGGAGAAGAGGGAGGTTTAAGTAGAGGGTCTTCATATCTTACCTGCTTGAAAACATGAACGAAGTTAGTCTTGAATGGAAAAAATGGGCCATTTCCTTCTCCAGCTCATTTGACAGATGAGGAAACCAAGGTAGACAAGGTTAAGTAACCTGTCCACAGTCACACAGCTATTAAGTGTCTGAGGTCTTCCTGACGCCAGATCTAGCATTTGATCCACTGAGCTACCTAGATGCCTCACACACGATAGTATTGAAAGACAAAAATGTGTTAACTTTAAATGATCACTCTATTGCAAATAATAATAATAGGGAAATAGGTTTTGCACAATGATACATATATAATCCAGTAGAATTGCTTGCCAGCTCCAGGAGGGGGAAAAGAGGAGGGGAGGGAAAGAACATGAATCATGGAACCATGGGAAAATATCCCAAACTAATTAATTAAATAAAAAAGATAAAAGTTAGAAAATTAAAAAAAAAGACAAAATTTTTTGGATATGTATCTGAAGAAAAATACAAGATATGTGTATGTACACACATTGGCACATTGCCACACAGATATATATGTATAGAAATCTATATAAATATGAATATATATTTGAAATATTGGTCCTAAAAGTGAAAATACCTAAGATAATAAAAAAATGGAAAACCACAAGTTCTTTTAACGCCAACAAATTAAATTCAACAAGACAGACAGAAGCTTGTGTTCAGAATTATCTGCTTTCTTATTTTGCCCTAATCTCAGCAAGAAGCAAATACATTCAGGACATTTTTGGAAACTTTTTTTTTAAAAACCTTACTTTCCAACAATGTTGTGTATTGGTTCCAAGGCAGAAGAGTGGTAAGGGCTAGGCAATGGGGGTTAAGTGACTTGCCCAGGTTCATACTGCTGGGAAGTGTCTGAGGCCAGATTTGAACCTAGGACCTACTGTCTTTAGACCTGGCTCTCTACCCACTGATGATCCATCTCCATCTAGCTGTCCCCAGAAACTTCTTTTAAAATAATTTTTTATTAAATGAAATTCTTTTTTTTTTAATGCTAACGTCAAATCACTTCACCTAGGAATTCTTAAATCAAACAATGTAAGCATTTGCAAATAAGATTTTATATATGTATTTATAAAATTTGTCTATGTGCATATGTATTTTGCAAAGTGTTATATAAATTCTATTATTATTGCTTATTAGCATTATTAGAGAGTCAGCTAGATGGTAAAGTGGATAGAGTGCTGGGCAGCAAGTCAGGAAGATCTGAATTCCAATCACAGAGTTCCAATCCAGACACTTAATAGTTGTATAACCCTGAAAATAAGTCACATCCTCTGTCTGCCTCAGTTTCCTCAACTGTAGAATGGGGAAAATAAGAGCACCTACTTCTCAGAGTTGTCAGGAATATCAACTAAGATATTTGTAAAGTGTACATTGTCTTTTATATAGTAAGGAAGGTTTATTCCCTTCCTTTACTCCTATTGTCATCATTAAATTCACAAGTTCTCTGAGTAACTTTTTGTTGGTATTAGAGTCACTTAATTTAGTGGAGAAGTTGAGAACAAAGAGAGCCAATATATTGTAAATTAGCTCATTTTGAAGTAAGATGACATGAATTTTTAAGTGGCCCCATTGTTCCCTTCCTGAAATGCCTTTTTTATTTATGGTGTAGGTTTTAAACTGAGAGTTGCAGTTTCATGTTTCTGTGTATTTCCATTGTTGCGCTGTCTTTAGTGGCCTGGCAAATGACTATACAAATTACCATAATTCAGCAGCTGTTGATTGCCAAGATAATGCCACCTAAGCTCTAGCCAAAGAATGTAATTTGTCCTTGAAGAGCTGTATTCTGTAATGTACCAAAGAGTATTTCCTAGGATTTATGAAAAGGGAAACAGTTCCTTTTCCACAGAAAAGTTTTTTCAGCCTGTAGTTGAAATGTGGAAAAACATTTGGAAAGAAAGGAATTGCTAAAGGAGTCTTTCTCTCGTCCTACTATGATTAAAAAGAGCATTCTATAGAAATCTGAATTGTGGCTCTATGCCTATAGGAATTTTTTATACAAACATTGATGCAGTGACCTGAATTCACGTTTTCTTTCATACAATCATTTTTTAGTTTTGTCTGACTCTTTATGACCCCATTTGGGGTTTTCTTGGCAAAGGTACTGGAGTGGTTTGTCATTTCCTTCTCCAGATCATTTTATAGATGAGGAAACTGAGGTCAATGGGGTTAAGTGACTTGTCCTGGGTCCTACAGCTAGTAAGTGTCTGGAGGCTGAATTTGAACTCATGAATGGAAGCCTTTCTTATTTCAAGCCCAGTGTTCTCTCCACTGTATCTATCACCTAGTTGCTTTAGCTTAACATTTAGGATATTTAGGATAAGAGGGACCTTATTAGTTCTTATTTCCAAATGATATCTAATCTCCAGGAAGAATTAACTTGCTCTGCTTAACCTTGGAGGGTAGAATTAAGAGAAAATGGACTAAAACCACAGAGAGGCAGTTTTTGACTCGAAAAACTTTTCAATGCTGACTCAAAAATGGAAGAGCTGAGTTTTCTGTCCCTGGATGTGGTCTGAAGGCAGGTGATCCATGGTCATGGACTTTGTAGACAGGATTCTTGCATTGAGAGAGGCTTTGACTAAATGCCATCTGAGGTCCCTGGTGCTTTGGACATTGTAGGATTCAGTTGTGGGAACTCAGAAAATCTTGCTTAATCAAAAAATGGAGAGTGTAGATATATCTATCAAGTTTAATTTTCTAAATTTGGAGATTTCCAGTATCCTGTTAAAACTCAGAGTTAGGTCTTAACTCTATTTGGAAAAGTCATGGCAATAATAATAGTAGTAGTAATAATAGCTAATATTCATATAGTTCTTGAAGATTTGGGGGGACCTTTTGAGGCAGATAATGCTATTGCATCCATTTTACAGATAAGGAAACTGAGGTGTTCCAAGTTACTAAGTCACTTATCCCAGTGTCACAGTCTTAGTGAATATTTGAGGCAGAATTCTAACTCAGGTCTTCTTGATTCCAAGTCTAACTCATTACATTGTAGAAATAATTGCAATTATGCAGGCCTTGACAGCTTATAAAATACTTTCCTTGCAACAACTTTGTAAAGTAGTCCGTGCAATTGCCTCGATTTCCTCAAGTTTAAGGGAAGAAATGTGACTTGCACAGGGTCACAAAGGCATTGAGAAACTAGGCCAGTGGTTTGTCTCCACCTCGTCTACCAGTATTTTCACTATGATCCAAAATATATTAGGACAAGAAAACTGTTTTATTAACTCTTGATGGACAGTCATTTTTCAGTTGTCAGATTTTTCATGACCCTATTTGGGATTTTCTTGGCAAAAATATTGGAGTGGTTTGCCTCTTCCTTTTCCAGTCAATTTTCTAGATGAAGAAACTGGGTTAAAGAAGATTAAGTGGCTTGCCCAGGGTCACATAGCTAGTAAGTGTCTGAGGCCAAATTTTGAACTCACGAAGAGGAGTTTTCCTGTGTCCAGGCCCTGCACTTTATCCATTGTGCTGCACTTTACTTGTAAACATATATCCTTAGTTTGCATTGTTAGGGGTATCTGTGTCCCAGGGATGGGAAAATGGCTTTAAATATTCTAAATAAATTTTGTTTACGTTGTTAATCTGACATTCATTCAAGTCCATGAAATACTGAATTTTCTAGCTTTAGTAACTATTCTATTGAAATGTCTTATTAAAAAAATGTTTTCAGAGCTATTGTGAGAAGCTTTTCTTTTGTGTGCAGAAAGAATTGAGATAATTCTCTACCTTTTCTATCAGAGGGTTTAAAAAAAATCTCCTTTATCTATAAATTGGGAATAATAAAGCCTAGCCTACTACCTCACAGCCTTTTGGAGAGGAAAGTGCTTTGTAAATCTTAAAGCTCTGTGTAAAGGTCATGTCTAGCAGTCCTGGGTAGGTGCTGAAGCTTTGGTTTCTTTGTTAGAGAGAAAACTCCTGGATGAGGAAACTCCCTCTCCCAGTGGAGATACTAGTAGTGTTTTCTCTGCAATTTAAAGTTTTACAGAATTTCCTAGAGCACTGAGATGTTAAAAGTAAGTGATGTGTACAGGGTGAAGCAGGCAATGAGTGTCAAAAGCAGGAATTGAACCTATGTCTTCTTGGCTCTGAGATCAGCTCTATCCACTGTGCAATACTGCTGTTATTATTATTAAAACTAGGTTTCCCTGTTTCACTCTGGATGGAAGTGCAGTGGTCATCCATGGCCAATTTCAGTGCTGATAAGTTCAGAAGCTTTAACTTATTCCATTTTCCCAAGCTCGATTGGTTTGCTCCTCCTTATGCAGACTCTTTAGGTCAAGGGATTCCCTCTTTTAGTGATGAAATTATTGCTGATACCTGATCAGTAGCATTCTTACAGCAGCTCAGAACCCCTAAACTCAAGCGATCCACTAGCCTCAACCTCCCTGATTTGCAAGGCTTACTGGTATACCTTTCTTATTAGCAATGATAATAATCAGTAATAAAGAAGCAGCCTGACTGATGTCCTGGGTTCTGACATATACCTACTGTCTTTATGACCCTAGGCAAACCCTTTTACTTTTCAGTGCCCCAGGTAATTCTCTAAGAGTATAAACTTGAAGGGAAAGTACAGATCTGTATTGGAAAGGGGGTAGTCAGACTTCCCTATGCCAGGGGACATTGGGTGCTAAGTGGTAGGCAGAGAAATAGGGGATCAGACACCTCTGCTTTCTTTGATATAAAGACCTTCCATGTGGAAACTCCCTCTACCAATGCACATCGGCTCATTGTCTGCAATTTAACAGTCTTAGAGTTTTGTTCTAAAACTGATAGACTGAGTAGCTATTCCCAATATCATACAGCCAGTATCGTGTCATTGTTGGTACTTGAACCCAGGTAAGTCTTCATGGCTTTGAAGTCAGCTCTCTAACCAGATATCTTGTGTGGCTGACTTTCATGGGCATATGAAACTAAAAATCACCCAATCCCCAAAGAATTTTCTAATATTTATTTATTATCAAGTTGGTAGGTACCATTGAGATAATTTAGTTCAGTGGTTCCCAAACTTTTTTGGCCTACTGCCTACTTTCCAGAAAAAATATTACTTAGCTCCCCCTGTCATATACTATCACTGTCCCCTTACAGTTATTCACCACCCCCAAATGTACCTGTGGCCATCACCGCCTTCCTGGATCGCTGCAGCACCCACCAGGGGGTGGTGGTGCCCACTTTGGGAATCACTGATTTAGTTAGTGTTCTTTTTTAAATTATATCATTCTCTCAGTTAAATTCTTAGTGGTTTCAAAGTATTTAGAGTTAGAGATTTTAGAGGACCCATCTATTCAGTATCCTTGTTTAGCCTATCATTCCCTTCTGCCCCCATTCTAATTCTTACTGGCTTCATAGGATTTAGAGTTAGAAAGGGAATTTGGGGAACCCATCTATTTGATATTCTTATTCATCCTATCATTCCCCTCTACCCCATTCTCATTCTAAGTGGCTTCATAGGATTTAGAGTTAGAAAGGGAATTTGGGGGACCCAACCCCCTTAAGTTTATAGAGAAGGGGAGAAAATTTCCTAAGATTAAGTACTCAAGGGGATAGCTAGGTGGCTCAGTGGATTGAGACCCAGTCCTAGAGACAGGAGGTCTTCCCAGTGGTGAGATCTTAAGTCACTTACTCCCTATAGCCTAACCCTTATTGCTCTTCTGTCTTGGAACCAAAACACAGTATTGATTCTAAGACCAAAGGTAAGGGTCATTTAAAAAAAAGTAAGTAATCAAGTTCTCCATAGTCAGTGCTCTTTCTCCAATATCATACCACCCCTGGGGATCTCCATTTGATGATATTACTAGTTCTTCAGTCTCCTCAACTCTATTCTAGACTTTAATCTGGTCATCTATGGTCATGGGCACACTTTGAACCTTTTTAGCAGTAACAACTCTTCTACTTCTGACTTTTCAGACCTTGAATTCCTCAGCTCTGATGGCAACTTTCTATCCTTCCACCTCACCTCTATTTCTGTAACTAAAACCTCTTCATTTCCATCTTTACTTTCAGACCCTTTGTTCGTCTGAATCAATTATCCTTTTCTCATTTCTCCAACCTCAAAAACTAGTGTGGGCTTCATTGTTGGCAATTGCCACCATGTTCTTCAGAGAATCCTGTAATCCTTTGCTCCCTCTCCATTCTGCTATGTCTCCTTAAGTTTGGAGAGCCTCCATCAATTACTTCTTCTGCATTAGGCATGTAAAAGTCACAAAATGGAGTTGATTAGGTCTACAATGAATTCATATTATCTAATCTCAATTGGGTCCTCAATACAGTCTGTTCTCTTCTCTTGGCCCTATTTCCTCGGACAGTTCCTAACGTGAGCATTAGCCAGAGTTATGTCCTTGGAATCTCTTTAATTCCTGCACTTTCTTCATCGATGACCTCATTGATTCCCATAGTGTCAATATTTCCTTTTACATAATTGACTCCCAACTCCATTATCTCCAGCTCTGACTTCTAAACTCCAGATGCCCATTTCCAAATGCCTGATGGATTTCATCTGGACATTCTGTCAGCACCTCAAAGTCAACATGTCCAAAATCGAATTCATCGTCTTACCCAATCCCCCATTCTTCACTTCCTTCCAACTTCCCTCATCTGTTAGGGATGCCACCATCTTAGTCACCCATACTGGGTTTAGTTTTGATTCTCCCTCTTACACATGCTTTATACCTCCCAAACCAAAACCAAAACAAAATTTTCAAGTTCATTTTGTTATATTTCTGCTGTGTCTCTCATATCCATCTCATCCTTTCCATTCCCACTGTCCTCACCTTAGTCAAAGCTGTCTTTACTTTTCTTTTAGATTATTGCATTAGCTTTCTAACGAGTCTGCCTCTCCACCAGCTCATTCTATATATCATATCCAGAATAATCTTATTATTAGATAATTCTGACCATATTACGCTCTTGCTTAAAAAACATCAAAGATTCCTCATTGTCTATTCAGCGTTTGACCACATCCTAAAGTACCTTTCCAGACAGATTTCCCCCTACTTTCTTTAACCATACCAGCTTAAGTCAACCTGAGCTCTCAAAATGTCCCGTGGTTTTCTATCTTCATAACTTTGCTCATGAGTAGCAGCAGTGGAATGGTGGATAGAATGTTGGACTTGGAATCATGAAGCCTTAGGTTCAAATCTTGCCTCTCATACTTAGTAGCTATGTGGGTAAGTCACTGAAGATCTCTAGATCTTCATTTCCTCTTATATTAAATAGTGAAAACTACTTGCCACATGGGGTTGTGTTTGTTTTAAATTCAGGGAAGTGTCTAGCAGACTCCCTATGGACATGTGGGAGACTTTGAGACTACATTACCCATGATTCCAATGGGTCTTAGGGCATGGGGACGTCAAAGGTCCCCACGCAGGGAGCAGTTTAAATTCAGAGGAGGGCCAAAAGAATAGCTCTTGATCTTCCTGAGGAGCTGACTGATGCGTGGAGAGGATGGGCTCTGGCAGTAAATCTGAAAGCTAGGCAGGCGCGGTCATATATATTTTACCAGCATGGCCATGGCTTTAATTAAACTACTAATTTCTATTATTATATCAGTCTTTATCATTTTTAATCATAACAGTTGTGAGGAATAAATGAATTCATGTAGGATAGCTATGTAGCACAGTGGATAGAGTGCCAGGCCTGGAGTCAAGAAAGCTCTTCTTCATGAGTTCAAATCTGATCTCAGACACTTACCAGCTATATAACCTTGGACAAGCCACTTAACCCTCTTTGCCTCAGTTTCCTCATCTGTACAATGAACTGGAGAAGGAAATGGCAAATCATACCAGTACCTTTGCCAAGAATACTGCAAACAGAGTAATGATGAGTTTGACACAACTAAAAAATAAACTGTGCCACAGAATTAAACAAGACAATTTTCCTGTCCTGTTAATAATTATATGGATCACAGTTAAAATACAGTTAGACTAAGAGGAGACAAACCACTAGCCTAGGTTCTTACTGCCTATGTGCCTCTGTGTAAGTCACATTTCCTCCTTTAAATTTGAGGAAACTGAGTCAGCTACACTGAAAAAGTTGTTGTGAGGATCCAATCATGTGGAAATATTTTAGAGTGCCAGGTCTGAAGTCAGGAGGACTCCTTTTCCTGAGTTCAAACCTGGCTTCAGATACTTACTGTGTAACCCTGAGCAAGCCATCTAACTCCCTTTGCCACAGTTTCCTCATCTGTAAAATGAGCTGGAGAAGGAAATAACAAACCATTCCAGTGTCTCTGCCAAGAAAACCCAAATGGGGTCATGAAGAGTTGGACATGACCTAAATAACTGAGCAACAAAATTTGTGAAGAGCTTTAAAAATCTTAAACAAGGTGGGCTGGGAGCCATCTTCAGGTCAAGAATGCCTGTTTTTTAATTCCTCTCCTGTTGCATGAATTTGGACTTGTGCATAGTAAATAGAGTCCTGAGCCCAAAGTCAGGAAGACTTGTTCTTAGTTCCATAGTGGCACATCCTTGGAGAAATCAACCAACTTCTTTAAGACCAAATTTTATCATCTCTAAAATTAGGGTGTTGGATTTAATGACCTCTAAGATCTCTTACAATTCTAAATTTGTAATGCCATGACCTAACTATTCAGTGCCACCAGACAGTTCTCTGACACAGAGGTTCTTATCCTTTTTTTTTTGTATCACAGACCCCTTTTGGAAATCTAGTGAGCTCAATAGATTCCTTCTCAAAATAATGTTTTAAGTGTATAATATATTAGTTTCATAAAAGAAACCAATTTAACTGAAATATAGCTATGCCTGGGAAAAACCCAAGAAGTTCACAAACTACAGGTTTATACTCTAAGACTTTTAAATTATGGAATGTTAGTTTTCTGCACTGATAGATGGAATTTCCTGTCTAGGTACTCCATATTCTAATAAAAAGACAGGAATGGAAATGAAAAATGATGATGGTGGTGGTGGTGGTGATAGTGATGAGGATGATTATGCCATCTTTTCTGCCTCAAATAACCTTTCTCTCCCAGCCCCAACCTGTTCCTATTAAAAATCCTACCTAGCATTCAAGAGCAAATGCTATTTCCTCTTTGAAGCTTTCTTTGATTTAATCCTAACTTTTTTTTCTATTCAAAAGTGCCATCTCCCTCCTCTAAGCTCCTATAGCCATTTGTTCATGCCTCTCTTATGGTACTTGCCATATTCTAATATGTATGATATTTATTTGTATGTGTCTAATTTTTCTTGCAAGTTCCTCAGGGATGAGGACAGTTCCTTATTGTCCCTCTCTGCATCTCTGTTTATAGATAGTAGGTGATCAGCGAATGTTCTTTGAATGAATTCAAGAACATTATTACTTACCCTAAACCCCTGCACTTTATCTAGCTGCGGCTTGCTTTTGAAAATCAGAGGGCTGTATTAAGCCTGCTGGAATTCAGCAATGCCTAATTCCTGAAAGAGCAATTAGATGGCACAGTGGACAGAGTGCAGGGTCTGTAGTCAAGAAGACCTGAGTTCAAATCTAGCCTCAGACATTGACTAGCTGTGTGATCCCGGGCATGTCATTTGACTCTGTTTGCCTCAGTTTCTCCATCTATAAAATAAGCTGGAGAAGGAAATGACAAACCACTCTAGTATGTTTGTCAAGAAAATTTTAAATGAGGCCACAGAGAGTCAGACATGATTGAAAAACTATCCTGGGAAAAGTCTTGATGCTTATGGCTAAGCTATTGTGATGGCTGGTGAGGCAAGACTGAATAAAGAAGGGAAGAAAGGGAGCAAAGCCTTGGTGAAGGGCTCTCCTTTGTGTACCTGGAGAGATGGGCTGGGAAAGGTGACAGGGAAGAACTCCTAGAAAAGCAGATGACCTTTCCAGACAACTTCCCATAGTACCTGCAGCTTGAGACTTGAAGGTTCAAAATCCTTTTCCCCAGGCTCTTCAGAGATGCTGCCATTTCCTAAGCCCTGCTTGTTATCTGTCCCTCATCCTCCAGATTTCCTGCAAACCTCAGAGATATTCTGCTGATACTTTTCATTCATTCATTTTTTTTTTTACTCCAATCTTTTCACGAGAGATTAAAGAGTTTCTAGATTGTCCCAATGGTTCATCTGTTGCCTGTTTCAAGATGACCTGGATGGATGTGCCTATTTAACTCAGGCAACAGAAGCAGCATTGTTTATGTTGTATGTGCGGTTAAAATGAAAAACAGTCTTCTCCCCTGGGTTGTATTTCTGGCAGCCTTCTACCATCTAATTTGTTCATTTCTATTCACCATTAACTTTAGTGTCTGATTTTGTATGTCATTTAAAAAAAATCTTGGCATGCATTGAAAACCTCCCATATGGGGAGCTTAAGATGTATTGTATACATAATATCCCATCCTCATAAATCTCTTGTAAAGTGAATGACAGTGACTGGCCCCAGACATTGCCATTGTGCAAATACCTCCTCTACTACCAAAAAAATGAAAATTGCTTTGCTTCAAGGCCAGGTCTTTTTATGACAGTGGTCAAAGAAAGAGGGAATCTCATGCCTTTTCCATTTACTTGCCCCAGAGTCACTAGATGTTACAGTCTTAGCAAAGTAGCAAGCTTCTTAGTAGTAAAGGTTGTTTACTATTTAATTGTATATGGATAGAATACATGTGCCTTTCATATTTCTGTTGCTTATTACATGGAAATAATTTCCTGTTGCAAGAAGCCTCTTATTATTTTCCCTTGTCTCATTCCTTTTCCCTTCTCTGACTAATTTGCCTTTTGCTCTGATTCACAGTTGGATCTCTTACATGTGAAGATGATTAGATTTTTTTTAACCCAGTCAAAATATTTCATGTTTTAATGAAATATTTTGGCTGATGCCTTTTCTGGGGTTCTTGGTTCCCCATTTCTTTGTGGGCGGCTCATGGGTGTGAAAGCATTCCTAAAACTAGGTAGTCTCCAGTTTAATAATAATTCTAATAGCTCATATTTCCATACTTCTTTATAATTTACAAAACCTTTTCTTCAAAATAACTTTGTCAGCTCCAATTATTAGGAACTTCTTCCTTATATTGAAACATAATCTATCTAGTCATAAACTCTACCCACTGGTCTTATTTGTGCCTCCTGAGGCCAAATAGAATACGTTTAATGCTTCTTTCTTTTTTATTGTTGTTGGTTTTTAATTTTCCTGTTTTTATTGTGTTCTTTAAACGACAACTCTAACAGGTATTATTTTATCTCCATGTTATAGGGAACAATAATAACAAGAAACTTTTCCATAGCGCTTTAAGGTTTATACCACTTAATATACTATATAATTCATTTGATCTTCACAAAAACCCCACGAAATTGCTTGTCAACTCTGAGAGGAGGGGAGTAAAGAGGGGAGGGAAAGAAAATGAATCATGGAAGCATGGAAAAATATTTTTAAAATAAAGAAAAAGAAAAAAGAAAATAGCAATTAAAAAATCCAACCCACGAGTTGGGTTCTATAGGCTTATGGCCCATTTGAGAGATGAGGAACTAGGGACTTAGTGAGATAAAAGAATATATCCAAGGCCATACAACTTGTAAGAGTTAAATAAGGAACAGGGAAAGGATTGCTTACAATCTATTGGTTCTAAATGAACCACAAAATTTGGAGTTACCAGATTTCCTTTTTTGTGGATATGATAGGAATATGGGATATAGGAATTTTCCTTATCTTTTGATAGATATAGAGGTTTTTTCTCTCCTTACCAGTGGCTTTATAGTTTGAGCCTTTTTAATTCCTGCTAATTGAGAACTTATATTCCATCTTAACCTTAATTCATTATTTAAGAGAAATGGGAGTGTATATAATTATGCCACTGGAATGGATGTTTTCTGATCATTTCCTCATTTTACCTCCTCTGTCTGTTTTTATTTTTTCTTTAGCTTTTAGTCCAAATACAAGGTTCTTTTTTGTAATTTAAACCCCACACCCCAATTACATGTAAAAACAATGTTTTAACATTCATTTTTTTAAATTTCAAATGCAAGGTTCTTTAATAGGACATGCATGTGGCCATTTCCTTCATATTGAGCCATCAACCTCATAGTCTTCCCCCAATTCCTCTCTCTGCCCCTTCTGTAGGAAATTGTAGTGGCATAAATGAGACTATAGAAGCCATTAAATCTTGGGCTTAAGGGGGGGGAAGTACATGAGGGGTGTGTGTGTGTGTGTGTGTGTGTGTGTGTGTGTGTGTGTGTGTGTGTGTGTGTGGTCATGGTGGAGCCCTTATCCAGTAGACTCTAGTATACTTTCTGGAATCTAGTTTTTTCTGGCTAGGGTGGCTTACTTGAAACACTTTGCAGGTTTAGCTCTCTTTATGTTGTTCACATATTGAGGACTTTAGTGTACCCCTTAAGGGTATTTTACACATGGGAGAAAAAGTTCTTTTCGGGATGGAATGAGGTTATTATTTGATCCCAAGTTGTCAAACAGACATAGCAATGTTTAAAAGGAATGTATTTACTTAACATCTCGTTGACACCCATCCCCACCCAGGCAGAAGGGGAAATCTTAGCCCAGTTTCTCCCTCTGCTTGTTTTTCATCCCAGACTAGTGAAGGTCTTTCACTATTATATTTATTGCCCACCTCAGAATCCTGGAAGATTTCATGTCGTAAGAAGAGGGAACAAATTAGCTGAGGTATCCTGTTACTGTTTTCTCTTTTTTCTTTTCTTCTCTTTCTCCTCTTCTTACTTATCTGCCCCTCTTTCTGCCCCTTTGTCCCCTCCCTCACTTCTTTCCTTCCCTCTATGCCCATTGGTGAATGGTTTCCTTCTAGTATGAAGATGAATGAAGCAATCCAAGTTTGAAATATTTACCTGATTTTGAGCAGTTCATGGCCTAAAGTGCACTTTTACTGTTGATACAAAGATAACCAAGTCCCTACTTGTGTAGGTTGTAGAAAACAAGCTAGCTCTACTTCAGACTGATTAACACATTTCCTTTAGACATACTCAGTTTTCATTCTAGACCTGTCCATTATTCTAGGCCAAGGGCTGTATTTCTAAAGACTTTTTCCTGCAGCATTCATTTCAGTCCTTAACAAAAATGAAGTCTCTGGGAGCGCTTTGCTGTTGAGATTTATTTATAATCTTATATAAACGATACCAGGTCCAGTTCTTGGGAGCCAAAGTGGATTGTAAGGCCTTTAATAATAATTCTTGTAGGGTTTTCTTGGCATTGAGTAGCACTAGGAAGCCATAGTGATGAATCAGAAACCGTTGACTGTGTACCTTTTTGTATGTCCTTTTGGACTTAGTCCTGTATTAAACACCATCCTGTTCTTTGAAATACTTAGAATTAGACTAAATCCTTGAATTCTAGAACCAAATGGGACTTTTAGGATCTTCTGGCCTGATTCCCTCTTGCTAGACACTCCATCTTTTGGCTCTGGGCATTTTCTCTGGTTGCCCCAAACGCCTAACCTAGAACACTCTCTCTCCTCCCCTCCAACCACTGGCTTCCCTGACTTCCTTTCAGTACCAACTAAAATCCCATCTTCTACCTGAAACCTTGCTTAACCCCTCTTAATTCAAGAGTCTTCCCTTTGTTCATTATTTCCTATTTATCCATTATATATTTTTGTTTGCATGTTGTCTCCCTCTTGTAAGATTCTCCCTCCTTTCCTTCCTTCCTTCCTTCCTTCCTTCCTTCCTTCCTTCCTTCCTTCCTT